>NW_027095700.1:3382213-3638986 GCF_036850995.1 Saccopteryx leptura
ATAGATACCTTTTGATTTGTGGTGGTAGTGTAGTAAATGTGTTATATACATTTAAATAAATATGAATTTTTAGTATACGTTTACTCTATGTCACATTGAATATATTTTAACACATATTTTAATATCAGGTTTTAATTGATCTTATTTTTATTATAGCCCATAGTAAAGTGAGTGGTGCAAGCAAGAAATAAACTCGTCAATATTCGGAGGAATATTTAAAATTTGGGTTTATACCTGCTGTACATGATGAGAGGATTCCTTTTTGTCTTTTATGCCATCAATGCTTGACCAATGAATGAATGAAACAAGGTCGTCTTGAGGCGCATTTGAAGGCGAAACATAGTGCTCATATTAATTCAGATTTGAGTTACTTTAAAACTTTAAAGAAAAATTTTGAAAAAAGAACAACATTAAGCCCTGGCCGGTTGGCTCAGCGGTAGAGCATCGGCCTAGTGTGCGGAGGACCCAGGTTTGATTCCCGGCCAGGGCACACAGGAGAAGCATCCATTTGCTTCTCCACCCCTCTGCCGTGCTTTCCTCTCTGTCTCTCTCTTCCCCTCCTGCAGCCAAGGCTCCATTGGAGCAAAGAAGGCCCGGGCGCTGGGGATGGCTCTGTGGCCTCTGCCTCAGGTGCTAGAGTGGCTCTGGTCGCAACATGGCGACGCCCAGGATGGGCAGAGCATCGCCCCCTGGTGGGCAGAGCGTCGCCCCATGGTGGGCGTGCCGGGTGGATCCCGGCCGGGCGCATGCGGGAGTCTGTCTAACTGTCTCTCCCTGTTTCCAGCTTCAGAAAAATAAAAAAAAATAAAAAAAAAAGAACAACATTAAAGTCTCTATTTACTACTCATACTTCAACTAATAATCGTGTTCTTGAGGCTTGTTATCAAATTTCTTTATTCATTGCTAAAACTGGAGAAAACCATACTATAGGAGAGAATTTAATAAAACCATCAGTATCAGCATTTCTTAAAACGATTCTTGAAAAAGATGACAAAGATGTAAAAGCTATGCCACTCAGTAACAATTCTGTTAGCAGAAGAATAGACGAAATGAGTGAGGATATTGAAAAACAACTTATTGAAAAGCTGAAAACAAGAAAATTCTCCTTGCAAATGGATGAATCAACTTTGAGAGACAGTGAGGCAGTATTGATAACTTACGTAAGATATATTGATAAAGGACATTTTGCTGAAGAAATGTTGTTCTGTAAAAGATTAGAAAGCACCACTACCTCCAAAGATATATATAATAAGCTAAAAAACTACTTAGATGTCAATGATATACCAATGAAAAATATAGCATCGTGTGCTGCAGATGGTGCTCCCAATATGATGGGCAAGAAAAATGGCTGCTTAAAATTGATGAAAGATGTGAATCCAGAAATGATTCTTGTGCATTGTGTTATTCATAGGGAAAACTTGGTAGCTAAAAACATCTCGCCTGTTCTGAATGAAGTATTACATACAGTAATAAAGTGTGTTAATGCTATTAAAGCTAGTGCCAAATGTGAGTGTCTTTTTAAGCTATTCTGTGAAGAACAAAATGAAGACCATGTGAGACTTTTACTTGATACTGAAGTAAGATGACTATCTAAAGGAAACTGTGTGAAAAGATTTATGGAACTGTTTGATACTCTTAGTGATTTTTTAAGTGACACACCTGAAGTGAAGTATCTGTTAACAATAGATGGTAAAGCATTTGTGAGTTATTTAGCCGATATCTTTGAAAAACTAAATATATTAAATAAGCAACTTCAAGGAACAAATAAAACTCTTGTCGATGCAAAAGCAAAGATATTTGGTTTCATTACCAATATTGAGTTATGTCAGAAACATATTAACAACAAAAACTTTAAACAGTTTCATTGGCTCCAAAAATGTGAAGTAGTAACTGATACCGCCTTACTTGTTATTGTCAATCATTTGAATATTCTATCAGTTGATTTAAAAGAAAGATTTTCTGATTTAAAACAAATTAATTTCCCAACATGGATGATGCAGCCAATGTTAGTGGATTTGTCTGATATATCAAATATGCAGTATCAAGAAGAACTCGCAGAATTGCAAAATGATGAGTCAGTTAAAGCTTTATTTAATAGCAAAGGAGTGATGGCATGGCTTTGTGAGGAAACAGAAATCAAATACCCAAATTCAACCAAATGTGCAAGAAAACTATTGCTACGGTTTCCATCTTCATTTTTACCTGAATATGGATTTAGTGCTGTAAATGATTTACTGGTAAAAAAAAGAAATTGCCTGGATATAACACAACATGGAGACTTGAGACTAAAACTAACCAAATTGGAAACTAATATAAAATCTCTGTGCAGCAAGCATCAAGCGCAAGGATTACACTAAATTAAAATAATAAATTAATATAGAAAAATCTGTATTAAAATTATTTGGAATTTAAATTTCTGTTTTTGATTATATGTTTTGAAATTTTACTTACTGTGTTTTGTTAACAATTTCATAGTGATTTCTTCCTAGAACCTATCATTTATGTTTATTAAGTGAACAAATTAATTTTTTAATGTTAAAAATTATGTATGTTACATAGGGGGGCACATAAAAATTTTAGAAAGGTTAAGGTGGGGCATGGCACAAAAAAGGTTGGGAAACACTGCTATAGAGCCTCTCACTCTCCAGGCAGTGACAGGGGCAACTTTACTGCTGGGTCCCCAGACTGCTGGAAAGAAAGGAGAAATTTAGAAAGAGACTCAGAGAAAATGGACTCTTTCATTGTCAAAGCATGCAAACGCTGGCAAACCCCGCCTACCAATGATGGAGGCCTAGTTTATGTCATTACCTTAGCAACACATCAACTGCAAATCTCAGCCTAATAGTGCCACAGGTGCAGAACCTGGGGTACAGTGCCACCAGACAAAAACAGAGAAAAGAATGAATAGAAAGAGAATAACTTCTCAAAACCAGGAAATTCTACAGTTTTTATAACTTTTTACATTTTTTCTTGTATTTTTTATCTTTTTCCCCCCTCTTTTGATGTTAATTATTTTATCCTCTTTTTATTTTATTTTTATTTTAAACTTTATTTTTATAGCTATTACATTTTCCATTCACTTTTTTTTAGTGTTACATTTCAAAAAAACTTAATTTCTCTCTCTCTCCCTCTCTCTCTCTCTCTTTTGGTTTCTTCATTTCTCTTTCACTTTTTCTTTCAATAGAATCTCAACCACAAAATAAATTATTTTATTTTGGATTCAAATTTTTTCTTTATGGCATTTCGTATTTACTTCTTTTTTAAATAAATTTTTATTCATTTCAATGAGGTGACATCAATAAATAAGGGTATATATGTTCAAAAAAAAGTCCAGATTATCTTGTCATTGAATTATGTTGCATACTTATCACCCAAAGTCAGATTATCCTTCATTACCTTCTATCTAGTTTTCTTTGTGCCCCTCCCCTCCTTGTTTCACTCTTTCTCTCTGTCATATCCAGCACCCCCCACTTTGGTAACCAACACACTGTTGTTCATGTCTCTTAGTTTTGTTTTGTTTTGTTTTTTATATTTTTCTAAGCTGGAATTGGAGAGGCAGTCAGTAGACTTTCGCATGTGCCCAACCGTGATCCAACTGGGGAGTGATGCTATGCCCATCTGGAATTGCACTGTTGCAATCAGAGCGATTTTAGCACCTGATGCAGAGGTCATATAGCCATCCTCAACAACCGGTCCAACTTTGCTTTAATGGAGCCTTGGCTGCAAGATGGGAAGAGAAAGACAGAGAGAAAAGATGGGGAGAGAAGTGGAGAAGAAGATGGGCACTTCCCCTGTGTGCACTGTCTGGAAATTGAACTGGGGACTCCCTCATGCCAGGCTGACACTCGACCACTGAGCCAACCGGCCAGGGCCTTAGTCTCATATTTATGTGCCACTGATGTGTGGAATCATATAGTTCTTAAATTTTTCTGATTTACATATTTCACTCAGAATAAAGTTATCAATATCCAATCATTTTGTTTTAAATAATCCAATGTCATCATTTCTAATGGCTGAATAGTATGTCATAGTGTATATTTGCCACATCTTTTTTATCCAGTCATCTATTGAATAGCATTTTCCTTTACATGTCTTTAAGCCACTGTGAAAAATGCTGCAATAAACATGGGGCTACATGTGTCTTTACGTATCAATGTTTCTGAATTTGGATTGTGTATACCCAGAAGAAGGATAGCTGGGTCCTAATGTAGTTCTATTTTCAAATTTTTGAGGAACCACGATAATTTCTTCCATAATGGTTGTACTACTTTACATTTCCACCAACAGTGAATGAGGGTTCCTTTTTCTCTACAACCTTTCCAACACTTGCTATTACCTGTCTTGTAGATAATAACTAATCTAACAGGTGTGAGATTGTATCTCGTTGTAGTTTTGATTTGCCTTTCTCTAATAACTAATAAAGATGAGCATCTTTTCATTTATCTGATGGCCATTTGTATTACTTCCTGGGAGAAGTGTCTGTTCATGTCCTCTTTGATTTTTTAATTGGATTGTTTTTTTGTTTGTTGTTGAGTTTTATGAGTTCTTTGTAAATTTTGGATATTAGGCCCTTATCTGAGCTGTTTTTTGAAAACATCATTTCTCATTTATTTGGCTGTCTGTTTATTTTATTGTCACTTTCTCTTGCTGAGCAAAAACTTCTTAATATGATGTAGACCCATTCATTTATCTTTGCCTTCATTTCTCTAACCATTGGAGCCATATTCAAAAAACAATCTTTAAAACTAAGGTCTATGAGTTTAGTACCTAAGTTTTTATCTATGTACTTTATTGTTTTAGTTTTTATATTTAGGTCTTATATATATTTTAAATTAATTTCAGTAAAAGGGGACAAACTGTAGTTGAGTTTCATTCCTTTGCATGTGGCTTTCCAGTTTTCCCAGCACCATTATTGAAGAATTTTTCTTTTTTCTATTGTGTGTTGTTGGCCTCTTTATCAAATATTATTTGATCATATATATATATGGTTTTATTTCTGAAATTTTTATTTTGTTCCATTGATCTGAGCGTCTATTTTTCTGCCAATACCATCCGTTTTGCTTGTCATGGCTCTATAAAATAGATTGAAGTTAAGTATTGTAATGCTCCCAGTTTCATTCCTTTTCCTTAGGATTGCTTTGGCTCTTCAGGGTTTCTCATAGTTCCATATAAATCTGATAATTTATTGTTCCATTTTTTAAAATATGTCATCAGAATTTTGATAAGAATTGCATTAAATTTGTATATTGCTTTGGGTAATATGTCCATTTTGATTATATTTATTCTTCTTATCTAAGAACATGGAATATTTTTCCATTTCTTTGCATCTTTCTCAATTTCCCTTAACAATTCTTTGTAGTTTTCGTTGTGTAGACCCTTTACATTCTTTGTTATGTTTATTCCTGAGTATCTTTTGTTGTTGTTGCAATCGTGAAAGAGATTATTTTTCAAAGTTTGTTCTTATTTATTTATTATTTTTGTATTTTTCTGAAACGGGAAACGGGGAGAGACAGTCAGACAGACTCCCGCATGCGCCCGACCGGGATCCACCTGGCACGCCCACCAGGGGGCGATGCTCTGCCCCTCTGGGGTGTCGCTCTGCCATGACCAGAGCCACTCTATCGCCTGGGGCAGAGGCCAAGGGGCCATACTCAGTGCCCGGGCCATCTTTGCTCCAATGCAGCCTTGGCTGCGGGAGGGGAAGAGAGAGACAGAGAGGAAGGAGGGGGGGTGTGGAGAAGCAAATGGGCGCTTCTCCTATGTGCCCTGGCTGGGAATCGAACCCGGGTCCCTCGCACACCAGGCCGACACTCTACCACTGAGCCAACCAGCCAGGGCCTTATTTATGTTTTTAATAAATTTTTATTATTGTTAATGGGATGACAAATCAGTGTACATATATTCAAAGAAAACATGTCCAGGTTATCTTGTTATTCAATTAAGTTGCATACCCATCACCAAAAGTCAGATTGTCCTCCGTCACCATCTATCTAGTTTTCTTTGTGCCCCTCCCTATCTCTTTCCCCTCTCCCTTCTTCCCTCCTGTGCCCCACTCCCCCTCCTCTGGTAACCACCACACTCTTGTCCATGTCTCTTTTTCTTATTTTTATGTCCCACCAATGTATGAAATTATGTAGTTTTTGTTTTTTTCTGATTTACTTATTTCACTCCGTATAATGTTATCAAAATCCCACCATATTGTTATAAAGGATTCGATGTCATCATTTCTTATGGCTGAGTAGTATTGCATAATGTATATGTTCCAAATCTTCTTAAACCAGTCTTCTATTGAAGGGCTTTTTGGTTGTTTCCACGTCTTGGCCACTGTAAAAAACCCTGCAATGAACATGGTGCTACATGTGTCTTTACGTATCAATATTTCTGAGTTTTTGGGATATATACCCAGTAGAGGGATTGCTGGGTCATAAGGTAGTTCTATTTTTGTTTTTTTGAGGAACCATTATACTTTCTTTCAAAATGGTTATACTACTTTACAGTCACACCAACAGTGAAAGAGGGTTTATTTTCTCCACAGTCTCTCCAACATTTGCTATTACCTATCTTGTTGATAATAGCTAATCTAACAGGTGTGAGGTGGTATCTAATTGTAGTGTTGATTTGCCTTTCTCTACTAACTAATGAAGATGAGTATCTTTTCATATATCTGTTGGCAATTTGTATTTCTTTCTAGGAGAAGTGTCTGTTCATGTCCTCTTTCCATTTTTTTATTGTATTGTTTTTTTTGTTGTTGTTGAGTTTTATGAGTTCTTTGTAATTTTGGATATTAGGCCCTTATCTGAGCTGCTGTTTGAAAATATCATTTTCCATTTAGTTGGCTGTCTGTTTATTTTGTTGTCAATTTCTCTTGCTGAGCAAAAACTTTTTAGTCTGATGTAGTCCCATTTATTTATCTTTGTATTCACTTCTCTTGCCTTTGGGGTTAAATTTATAAAATGGCCTTTAAAACCCAAGTTCATGAGTTTAGTACCTATGTCTTTTTCTATGTACTTTATTGTTTCATATCTTATATTTAGGTCTTTGATCAATTTTGAATTAATTTTAGTACAAGGGGACAAGCTCTAGTCGAGTTTCATTTTTTTGTATGTGGCTTTCCAGTTTTCCCAGAACCATTTGTTAAAGAGGCTTTCTTGTCTTGATTCTGTTTTGTTGGCCCTTTATCAAAAATTATTTTACCAATATATGTGGTTTTATTTCTGGACATTCTTTTCTGTTCCATGGGTCTGAGTGTCTATTTTTCTGCCAATACCATGCTGTTTTGTTTTTTGTGGCCCTATATTATAGTTTGATGTCAGGTATTTTAATGCCCCCCATTTCATTCTTTTTTTTTTTTTTTTTTTTTTTTTTAGGATTGCTTTGTCTATTCCAGGTTTTTTATAATTCCATATAAATCTGATGATTTTTTGTTCCATTTCTTTAAAGAATGTCATGGAAATTTTGATGGGAATTGCATTAAATTTATACATTGCTTTGGGTAATATTGCCGTTTTGATTATATTTATTCTTTCTATCCATGAACAAGAAATATTTTTCCATTTCATTGTATTTTTTTTTTATTTCCCTTCACAATGCTTTGTAGTTTTTGTTATATAAGTCCTTTACATTCTTTGTTATGTTTTTTCCTAGGTATTTAATTTTTTTTTGTTGCAATCATGAAGAGGATTATTTTTTTTAGTTTGTTTTCTAATATTTTATTATTGGCATATAGAAAGGCTATGGGCTTTTGTATGTTAATTTTGTATCTTCTAACCTTACTGTAATGGTTTATTGTTTCTAGTAATCTTTTGTGGAGTCTTTGGGGTTTTCGATGTATAGAATGATATCATCTGCAAAAAGTGATACCTTTACTTCTTCTTTTCCAATATGGATGCCTTTTACTTTTTTCTCTTGTCTGATTGCTCTGGCCAGAATTTCTAGCACCATGTTAAATAAGAGTGGAGAGAGTGGACAATTCTATCTTGTTCCTGATTTAAGGTGGAAAGTCTTCTGGCTTATGCCATTTAATATGATGGTTGATTGCTTATCATATATGGCTGATGGTTGATCATATTTGGCCTTTATCATGTTGTCATTTTTTCCTTTTATACCCATTTTGTTGAGTGTCTTAAACATAAAGTTGAGTTTAATTTTCTTGAATGCCTTTTCTGCATCTATTGATAAGATCATATGGTTTTTGTTCTTTGTTTTGTTGATATGGTGTATTATGTTAACCGTTTTTATGTATGTTGAACCATCCTTACGATTCTGGGATGAATGTCACTTGATTATGATGTATTATTTTTTTAATATGTTGTATTTGATTTGCAAGTATTTTCTTTAATATTTTAGCACCTGTATTTATTAGAGATATTGGTCTGTACTTTTCTTTTTTTGTGCTGTCCTTACCAGGTTTCAGTATGAGGGTTATATTGGCCTCATAAAATGTGATTGAAAATGTTGCTTCTTTTTCAATTTTTTGGAAGACTTTGAGTAGACTAGCAACCAAGTCTTCTTTGAATGTTGATAAAATTCACTAGTGTAACAGTCTGGGCCTGGACTTTTATTTTTGGGGAGGTTTTCAATAGTTTTTTTCTATTTTTTCCCTGCTAGTTATCTGCTTTTTCATGACTCAGTCTAGGAAGGTTGTATTGTTTCAGAAATTTATTCATTTCTTCTAGATTGTTGAATTTGGTGGCATGTAGTTTGTTGTAGTATTCTACAATAATTCTCTTTATATCTATTATGTCTGTGGTGATTTCTCCTCTTTCATTTTAGATTTTGTTTATATGAGTCCTTTCTCCTTTTTCCTTGGTGATTTTTGCCAAGGGTTTGTCAATTTTGTTGATCTCTTCAAAGGACCAGCTCCTTGTTTTATTAATTTTTTCTATAGTTTTTCTGTTCTCTATTTTATTTATTTCTGCCATGATTTCTATTATTTTCTTTCATCAGCTAGTTTTGGGTTGTCTTTGTTCTTCTTTTTCTTGTTCCTTAAGGTGTGAAGTTAAGTGGTTCACTTGGGCTCTCTCTTGTTTGTTCATATAGGCCTGAAGTGATATGAGCTTCCCTCTTATTTCTGCTTTTGCTGCATCCCAGAGATTCTGATATGTCGTATTGTCATTTTCTTTTGTCTGTATATATCTTTTGATTTCTGTGCTTATTTCTTCTTTGAGCCATTCATTTTTTAAAAGTATGTTGTTTAGTTTCCACATTTTTGTGGGATTTTTTTTTCTCTTTTTTGCAGTTGAATTTTAGTTTCAAGGCTTTATGATCAGAAAATATGCTTGGTACAATTTCAATTTTTTTGAATTTGCTGATGTTATTTTTGTGGCCCAACATATGGTCAATTCTTGAGAATGTTCCATGTACACTAGAGAAAAATGTATACTCTGCCACTTTGGGATGAAGTGTCCTGTAGATGTCTATCATATCCAGGTGCTTTAGTGTTTCGTTAAAGGCCTATATATTTTTATTGACTCTCTGGATGACCAATCTAGAGCTGTCATTGGTGTATTGAGGTCTCCAAGTATAATTGCTATTTTGTCAGTTTTTGTTTTTAGGTCAATAAGTAGCTGTCTTATATATTTTTGTGCTCCTTGGTTTGGTGCATATATATTAAGGATTGTTTTGTCTTCTTGATTCAGTGTCCCCTTAATTATTATGAAATGACCATTTTTGTCTGAGTACTTTTTCTGTCTTGTAGTCAGCATTATTAGATATGAGTATTGCTACACCTGCTATTTTTGGGGATGTTATTTGCTTGGAGTATTGTTTTTTAGCCTTTCACTTTAAATTTCTGTTTATCTTTGTTGCTTAGATGTGTTTCTTGTAGGCAGCATACAGTTTTATTTTCATTATTAATCCATTCTGCTACTCTGTCTTTTCATTGGTTAGTTTAATCCATTTACATTTAGTGTAGTTATTGACATTTGTGGATTTTCTATTGCCATTTTATAAATTGATTTCTGTTAGTTTTGTATCTTGTTTGATTCTTCTCTTTTGCTTTTCTCTCATTTGTTTGTATTGCATACTTCTTTCCTCTGTTGCTACCTTTTTTAAGTCATATGCTTCTGTGGTGGTTTTTTCAATGGTGGTTACCATTAAGTAATTAAAATGGTATCTGTCATATTCATTGTAGTACCCTATTCTATGAATGTTTCTACACTTCATCATTTTTTGCTACTGTTAATCTCCATCCTCTCCCACTTTTACTTTTTGCTTTTTTGTCAGAATATAAATTTGGTTTTATTGTGTTTTTGGTTGAGCTTTTACTTGTGATTTTGTTTTGTTTTGTTCTTTGAATCTGGTTGGAAAACACCCTTTAATATTTCCTGGAGTGGAGGTTTTCTGATGATAAATTTCCTCATCTTTTCTGTATTGTGAATGTTTTTATTTTGCCTTCATATTTGAAGGATAGTTTAGATGGGTATAGTATTCTGGGCTGAAAGTTTCTCTCTTTCAGGGATTTTAATATTGGTGTCCACTCTCTTCTAGTTTGTAGAATTTCTGTTGAAAAATCTGATGATAATCTAATAGGCCTTCCTTTATATGATGTATTCTTCTTTTTTCTGGCTGCCTTAAGAATTTTTTCTTTGTTGTTGGTTTGTGCCATTTTTATTATTATGTGCCTTGGAGTAGGTTTGTTGTGGTTATGAAAACTCGATGTTCTGTTTGCTTCTTGAATTTGAGGCTTTAGTTCTTTCCACAGCCTTTGAGTTTCATTTATTATTTGTTTGAATATACTCTCCATTCCATTTTCTCTTTCTTCTCCCTCTGATATACCTATTATTCTTATGTTATTCTTTTTGATGGAATCAGATAATTCCTGTAGGGCTTTCTCATTTTTTTTTTTTTAATTTTTGAGTCTCTCTCTTCTCTCTGTTGTGCCTGAAGTTGCTTGTCTTCTATGTTACTAATCCTACCTTCTATCTGTCCTCTTCTATTAGCTAAGCTTGTTACCTCATTTTTCAGGTCATGAATTAGTTTTTCATCTCTGTTTAATTTGTTTTTATAGTTTCAATTTTCTTGGTAATATATTTTTTATGTTCATTGAGTTGTTTTCTGAGCTCCCTCAATTGCCTTTCTATGTTTTCTTGTATATCTCTGAGTATTTAAAGATTTTATTTTAAATTCTCTGTCATTTAGCTCAAAGGTTTTCAATATATTAATTTTTTCCATGGATGTTTCCACATTTATCTGTGTTACTTCTTTATCTTTTGTATTCATAATATTCTATTTTTCTTAATGGCATCTGATGATGGTCTTGTTGATAGCACTAATGGGAATTAATAAAGAATAAAAAGTTAAAAAAAATTTAAAGCCCCAATAATAATTAAATATTTTTCTCCCTTTTTCTTTCTTCTCTTCCCCTCTCTCCCCTCCTCCTTTGAAATATATTGTGATGAACTGTAAATTATATTAGCTAAATGAAAAAGAACCTGCCTATAATGTGGAAGGCCTGAATTTGGGGAAAAGTGTTTAAGGGGCAAAAAAGGAAGTAGGGACCCACAAAATGCAAAAAAAGGAAAAAATTTGCATCAATTATAAAATAATTTGCATGTAAGTGATGGTCAACTAAGAGATATAATGAGAGGTATAAGAGGGAAACAGAAAAAAGGAAAAAATTTTGTATTTAGTGGATCAAAAACTGAATAGAATGGAAATCCTGGGTTGGGAAGAATGCTAATGAGTTAAAAAGCAAAGTAAAAGCACCCAAAATGCCAAAAAAAAAAAAACCCTTGAGTCCCAAATTAAATAATTTGTTTGTGATTTAGGATTGAATGAGAGGAAAAGTAATAAGAGAAAAGAAGAAACTAAAGAAAGGAAGAAATAAGAAAAAGATAAAAAGGAAAGGAAGAAAAAAGAAAAAAACAAAAAGAGAGAGAGAGTGAGTTAAGGGTTTTGGAGTGTTACCCTTATGAAGAGTAAGGAAGAAGAAAAGAAATAAAATATAACACTTATAGGATAGGTAGTGTAGTTCAAGAAAATAAAAGAGTAAGACAGGCATAGAATAAAAGGACCAAGGTGGAGGAAATAGAAATAATAATAATAAAGGCAAGAAAATGATAGAAACCAAAAAAATAGTGGAACAAATTATAAAGTCTGTGGATTTTTATTGATTTTGAAAGGTTAACTTCTTCTTACTTTTTCTTTCCTCTCTCTCTTCCTGGTCAGTGACTGTACCCCAGGCTCTGCCCCTGTGGCATGCTTAGGTAGAGATTTGCAGTTGATGAGACTCTATGGCAATGTCATATATTAGGCTTCGGTCTCGTTGGTAGCCAAGGCTTGTTAGTGTTTGCAGGATCCGAAAATGAGAGAGTCCATTTTTTCGGAGTATCTCTCATAGTCTCTTCTTCCTGAATTAGCAGCCTGATGATCCAGCTATGAGGCTGCCTCTGACTATGCCTGGGTAGTAAGAGGCTCAAATATAACTGTGGTGCAGGTGGCAAATCCCCCCTCTATTTCCACTCAGTGCAGGGCTCTGGGTAAGGCTCTGGCAGTCAGAGCCACCAGAATAATCAGGTGGGGCTGGGAGCCAATTGCTCTCAAGGTGACTTTCTATGAGCCTTCAGGCCTCTTCAGCATGCCTAGTACTCTGTGGTACCATTTTCCCCAGGGTTTCTGTACTTTGTAACCTGTTTTGACTGGGAAGAAGATGCCCTAGTCACTGCCGGCATTATAGGAAATTTTTCCATCTGCCATGTTCCTCTTTTTAGCATATATCCCTGAGTATGAAATCTCTGCCAATCAGAAGCTGCCCCCACCTCTTTAGCAAGAGGCACTAAAAAATATTACGCCTCTTTTCTTGGATTGCTGAACTGAGAGAGATCTTGTCAATTAGAGCCTCGTAGGTCAGTTGAGAGGTGAGTAGCCTGTGGGTTAAGCTACTTTCAGCAATTGAATTCTCAGAATTGCTCCAGAAAGCAGTGCAAGCTGCTCACGCACCCCTCCTCTGACACTTGATTGTTAGCTTGAATGGCTGGGTGAGGTGCTCTGTCCACCTAGATAAGCTCGGGTGTAGGAAAGTTTACTTTGGTGCCCCACACGTGGTGGCAGCCGCTGCTTGTGGTGCAGGTGGTTGCTTATGCAAAGGTGGTTTTTCATGGCGTGCACAGGCAGCCAAAATGCTTATGGCACATGGGCAGCTGGGATGCTCATGGTGTGGTGTGCAGGCGGCTGGGTTTCTCACAGGAAGCTGGGTTACTTGCGGTGCATGGGCAGTTGCTCGCAGTGTGCAAGCTGAATCACCACAGGCACACTCTTTTCTTGGCTTGAACGAACATTTGTGCTGCAGCCTAGCTATCTCCACACCCTTAGCTCTGCCCCCACTCTCAGTTCCAAGTGAAAGCAGCCTTTGCTCAGGTTAGTGAGGAATGCAGAGTGTTTCTTTGTCCGACTTATTTCCTTCAGGGTTGATTATATATTCAATATTTAGTCAATTTTTTGCTTGATGCTACCTTTGCCTCTAGTTTATGAAAATTCCATGCACTCCAAGAATAGATTTTTCTGTTTCTGGTTGATGAAGTTGTTGAAATTTTGGGGAGATTTGTTGGTCACACTCCTCATGATACCATTTCTCTGACATCACTTAAAGTTTGTTTTTAAAGTTTCATTATTGGCATATAGAAAGGCTATAGACTTTTGTATATTAAGTTTGTATCTTGTGACATTACTGTATTAGTTTATTGTTTCTAGTAATTTTTTTGTGGAGTCTTTGGAGTTTTAAATGCATAATATCATATCATCTGCAAAAAGTGATACCTTTAATTCTTCTTTTCTGATATGGATGTCTTTCATTTCTTTATCTTGTCTGATTGCGCTGGGTAAAACCTCTAGCACCAAAAAATAAGAGTGGAGACAGTGGACAACCATGTTTTGTTTCTGATTTCAGGGAAAATTTTTTAATTTAATGCCATTTAATTTTATATTAGCTGATAATTAATCATATATGGCCTTTATCATGTTGAGATATTTTCTTTCTATACCCATTTTGTTGAGTGTCTTAAACATAAAGTTGTGTGGTATTTATCAACTGCCTTTTCTTCATCTATTGATAAGATCATGTGGTTTTTGTTTTTGTTTTGTTTATATGGTGTATTACTTTCACCATTTTATGTATGTTGAACCATTCTTGAGATTCTGGGATGAATCCCACTTGATCATGATGTATTATTTCTTTAATATGTTGTTCAATTTGATTTGTTAGAATTTTGTTTTGTATTTTAGCAGCTGTATACATTTGAGATATTGGTCTGTAGTTTTGGGGGTTTTTTTTTGGGGGGGGGGCGTCCTTGCAATGTTTTTGTATGAGGGTTATGTTGGCCTCATAAAATGTGTTTAGAAGTATTGCTTCTTTTTTAATATTTAAAGACTTTGAGTAGAATAGGATCCAAGTCTTTGAATGTTTGATAGAATTCACTAGTATAACTGTCTGGGCCTGGATTTTTTGGGGGGATAGGTTTTCAATATTTTTTCTATTTCCTCTCTGCTAATTGGTCTGCTTAGACTTTCTGCTTCTTCATGACTCAGTCTAGGAAGGTTGTATTCTAGGAATTTTTCCATTTCTTCTAGATTCTTGAATTTGGTGGCTTGTAGTTTTTTGTAGTATTCTACAGTAACTCTTTGTATAGCTATGATGTATTTGGTGATTTTTTTTTATTTTGAATTGTGTTTATATGAGTTCTTTCTTTCTTTCTTTCTTTCTTTCTTTCTTTCTTTCTTTCTTTCTTTCTTTCTTTTGTAAATCTTGCCAAGGGTTTGTTGATTTTGTTGATATTTTCAAAGAACCAGCTCCTTGTTCTATTAATTTCTTTTATAATTTTTCTGTTCACTGTTTCATTTATTTCTGCTCTGATTTTTTTTCTTTGGCTAGTTTTGAGTTGTCTTTTTTCTCTTTTTTCTAGTTCTTTCAGGTGTAAAGTTAAGTGGTTTACCTGGGCTCTCTCTTGCTTTTTCATATAGGCCTGAAGTGATATAAACTTTCCTCTTATGACTGCTTTTGCTGCATCCCAGAAATTCTGATATGTTGTATTGTCATTTTCATTAGTCTGTATATATCTTTTGATCTCTGCATTTATATCTTCTTTGACCCATTCATTTCTTAAAAGTTTGTTGCTTAATTTCCACATTTTTGTTTTTCCTTCTCTTTTTTTATATTATAATTTTATTTTTTTTAATGGGGCAACACCAATAAATCAGGATACATATATTCAAAGATCAACAAGTCCAGGTTATCTTATCTTTCAATTATATTGCATACCCATCACCCAAAGTCAGATTGTCCTCTGTCACCTTCTATCTAGTTTTCTTTGTGCCCCTCCCCCTCCCCCTTTTCCTCTCCCTTCCCCCCCTCCCCCTGTAACCACCACACTCTTATCAATGTCTCTTTTTTTCACTTTTATGTTCCACCTATGTATGGAATAATGCAGTTCCTGTTTTTTTTCTGATTTACTTATTTCACTTTGTATAATGTTATCAAGATCCCACCATTTTGCTGTAAATGATCCGATGTCATCATTTCTTATGGCTGAGTAGTATTCCATAGTGTATATGTGCCACATCTGCTTTATCCAGTCATCTAGTGAAGGCAAAAATTAATGAATGGGACTACATCAGACTAAGAAGTTTTTGCTCAGCAAGAGAAACTGATAACAAAATAAACAGAAAGCCAACTAAATGGGAAATGATATTTTCAAACAACAGCTCAGATAAGGGCCTAATATCCAAAATATACAAAGAACTCATAATACTCAACAACAAACAAACAAACAATCCAATAAAAAAATGGGAAGAGGACATGAACAGACACTTCTCCCAGGAGGAAGTACAAATGGCCAACAGTTATATGAAAAGATGCTCATCTTCTTTAGTTATTAGAGAAATGCAAATCAAAACTGCAATGAGATACCACCTCACACCTGTTAGATTAGCTATTATTAACAAGACAGGTAATAGCAAATGTTGGAGAGGCTGTGGAGAAAAAGGAACCCTCATACACTGTTGGTGGGAATGTAAAGTGGTACAACCATTGTGGAGGAAAGTATGGTGGTTCCTCAAAAAACTGAAAATAGAACTACCTTATGACCCAGCAATTCCTCTACTGGGTATATACCCCCAAAACTCAGAAACATTGATATGTAAAGACACATGCAGCCCCATGTTCATTGCAGCATTGTTCGCAGTGGCCAGGACATGGAAACAACCAAAAAGCTCATCAATAGATTTCCTTCTCTTCTTTCCAGCTGAATTCTAGTTTCAAGGCTTCATAATCAAAAAATGTGCTTGATACTATTTTAATTTTTCTGAATTTTCTGATGTTGTTTTTGTGGCCCAATGTATGGTCAATTCTTAAGAATGTTATATGTACACTAGATAAAAATGTATACTCTGTCACTTTGGGATGAAATGTCCTCTAGATGTCTATCATATCCAGTTGCTCTAGTCTTTTGTTTAAGGCCAATATATTTTCATTGATTTTCTGTTTGGATGAACAATCTAAAGCAGTCCGCAGTGTATTGAGTTCTTCATGTGTAATTGTATTTTTATCAGTTTTTGTTTTTAGGTTAATAAGTAGCTGTCTTATATATTTTGATGCTCCTTTATTTCATGCATATATAGTAAAAACTGTTATGCCTTTTTGATTCAGTGTCCCTTTATTTATTATGAAATGACCATTTTAGTCTCTGAGTACTTTTACTGTGTTGAGGCCAGCATTATTAAATATTATTATTGGTTCGCCTGCTTCGTTTTGGATGTTATTTTCTTGGAGTATTTTTTTTCCAGGCTTTCACTTTCAATTTGTTTTTATCCTTCTTTCTTACCTGTGTTTCTTGTAGGCAGCACACATATTTTTTTAATCCATTCTGCCACTCTGTGTTTTTTTATTGTAATTATTGACACTTTTGTGTTTCCTATTGCCATTTTTAAATGCCTTTTGTTAGTTTTGTATCTTGTTTTATTTTTCTCTTTTGTTTTACTATCATTTGTTTTTGTTTGATTGTATTCCATACTTCTATTTTTCTGTTGCTAACTTTTTTAAGTCATGTGGTCACTTACTTCTTCAATGATGTTTACCATTAAGTAGTGAAAAGGGTACCTGCCATATTCATTGTAGTACCCTATCTTATAAGTACTTCTGCAATCCATCATTCTTTGCTACTGTTAATCTTTGTCCTCTTCATTTTTATAGGTTTTTGGTGTTACAGTTTAAATTTGGTTTTATTGTGTTCTTGGTGGAGCTTTTACTTGTGGTTTTATTTTATTATGTTCTTTAGATCTGGTTGCAAAACTCCCCTTAGTATTTTCTGGAGTGGGGATTTTCTGATGATAAATTCCCTCATTTTTCTGTATTTGTGAGTGTTTTTATTTCTCCTTGGTATTTGAAGGATAGCTTTGCTGGGTATAGTATTCTTGGCTGAAAGTTCCTTTTTTTAAGGACTTTAAATATTGGGGTACACTCTCTTTTAGCTTGTAGAGTTTCTGCTGAGAAATCTGATGATAATCTAATAAGTTTTCCTTTATATGTTGTATTCTTCTTTTCCCTGGATGCCTTAAGAATTTTTTCTTTGTTGTTGGTTTGTCCAATTTCATTATGAAGTGACCTGGAGTAGGTTTGTTGAGTTTATGAAAACTTGGTGTTATGTGCTTCTTGAATTTGAGGCTTTAGTTCTTTGCACAGGCTTAGGAATTTCTCTTCTATTATTTGATTGAATATGTTCTCCATTCCATTTTCTCTCTCTTCTTTTTCATATATACCTATTATTTTTATGTTATTTTTTTATGGAATCAAAAAATTCCTGCAAGGCTTTCTTATTTTTTTTTTAATTTTTGAGTCTCTCTCTTCTTTCTGTAGTGCCTCAAGTTACTTCTTCTCTATGTCCTAATCCTACTTTCTACCTGGCCTTTTCTATAAGCTAAGCTTGTTACCTTATTTTTTAATTCATAAATTAAGTCTTTCATTTCTGTTTGATTTGTATTTATAGTTTGAATTTCTTTGGTAATATAGTCTTTGTGTTTATTGTATTATGAGCTCCCTAAATTGACTTACTGTGTTTTATTGATATCTCTGAGTATTTTTAAGATTTCTATTTTATATCCTTTTTCATTTAGCTCCAAGGTTTTTAATATAATAAATGTTTACTCTATACATTTTTTTATCATCTATCTATGCTACCTGTCTGTCTTTTGTAACCATGATATTCGATTGCCTTTTCCTTAATGGCATCTGAGGGTGATTTTGTTGATAGCACTAGTGAAAATTTAAAAAGAATAAAAAGTAAAAAAAAAGAAAACAATTAAAGAAATTATTATTTTTTTTATTCTCCTCTCCCATCCTCCTTAATAATATATTGCAATAAACTGTGAATTATGTTGTGTTAAATGGATCAAAAATTACATATAACAGAGGGCCTGTGTTGGGGAGAGATTTTAAATGGCAAAAAAGAGGTAGGGACCCACAAAATGCATAAAAGAAAAAAATTGGGTTCAAGAATAATATAATTTGCTTTTACATGATAAGACTGAGACATATAATGAGAGGGATAATGGAAAACAGAAAAGAGAAAAAAAACTATTATTACATTGAGTAAAGAAAAAACTAGATAAAATGAAGAGCCAGGGTTGAGGGGGAATGCGAAGTAAAAAGTGAAGTAGAAAGCACCCAAATGACACAAAGAAAAAATTTGAGTACCAAATAAATAATTTGTTCAAAAGTCAGGATTGAATGAGAGAAAAGTAAAGGAGAAAAAATAAACTGATATAAATGGAGAAAAAGAAAAAAGGAAAAATAATAGAAAAGAAAAAGGAAAAAGAGAGAGAGAAAATTAAGGGTTTTGGAGTGTAACGTTATTAGAGAGAAAGAAAGAAGAAAAGAAAGAAAATGGGAAATGGAACACTTATGGGTAATGTAGTTCAAGAGGATAAAAGAATAATACAGGCAGAAAATAAAAGACCCATGGTGGTAGAAAATAATAATAAAGACAAGAAGGTGAAAGAAACAAAAAAAGGTGGAAAAAGTTATAAAGTCTGTGGATTTTTCTTGATTTTGAGAGGTTATCTTCTTCCTTTTTCTTTCTTCTCCCTCTTCATTGTCAGTGACTGTACCCCAGGCTCTGCCCCTTTTGCATGTTTATGTGGAGATTTGCAGTTGATGAGTTTCTATGGCAATATTATTATTTTTTCAGTATTTTTCTGAAGCCGGAAATGGGGAGAGACAGTCAGACATTCTCCCGCATGTGCCCTACTGGGATCCACCTGGCACACCCAACAGGGGGCCACACTCTGCCCACCAGGGGGCAATGCTCTGCCCCTCTGGGGCATCACTCTGTTGCGACCAGAGCCACTCTAGTGCCTGGGGCAGAGGCTGAGGAACCATCCCCAGTGCCCCAGCCATCTTTGATCCAGTGGAGCCTCAGCTGTGGGGGGGGGAGAGAGAGACAGAGAGGAAAGAGAGGGGGAGGGGTGGAGAAGCTGATGGGTGCTTCGCCTGTGTGCCCTGGTCAGGAATCAAACCCAGGACTTCTGCACGCCAGGCCGATGCTCTACTGCTGAGCCAACTGGCCAGGGCCTAAGGCAATATTATTTATTCAGCTTCAGTCTCATTGGTAGTAGGGGCTTGTTAGCCTTTGCAGGTTTCAACAATGAGAGAATCCGTTTTTCCAGAGCCTCTCTCATAGTCTCTTCTTCCTGAATTAGCAGCCTGATGATTCAGCTATTAGGTTGCCATTGCCTCTGCCTAGAGAGTAAAAGGCTCAAAGAGCTGGCAAATCCCCACTCTATACCCACTCAGTGCAGGGCTCTGGGTAAGGCTCTGTCAGTCAGAACGCCAGTGTAATCAGGTGGAGCTGTTAGCCAATTGCTCTCAAGGTGCCTTTCTATGAGCCTCCAGGTGTGTCCAGTATTCCTCAGCTCTATGTGGGGTCACACTCCCCAGGCTTTTTGCACTTTGTAACCTGTTTTGGCTGTAAATAAGATGACCTAGTTGCTGCCTAATTAACAGGAGGTCTTAAATGCTGCCAAGTCCCTTTTTTTATGTATAGCCCTGAGTATAAAAATTCTGCCAATCAGAGCCACCAGCCTAATCAGGTAGGAAGGATTGTTGACTTCTGTTCAGTTCCCCTAATATATCTAGTTAAATTTGCCTTAGCATTCCATTATATTGCTTTCTACAGGCTTCTTCCTTGTACAAAACCTACAGTCTAGCCTGTCTAACTTCTGTAATGTACTCTGAGATTTGTTCTATGGGAATTTGTTTTTCACCCTACATTGGCTGACAGGAAGTTTCCCTTGCCCCTACATGCACAGAAAAAAGCAGTAATGAATATCATACCTCTTTTCTTATACCACTGAGCTAAGAGAGATCTTGTCAGTTAGAGCTGTGTAATTCATTTGGGAAGTGAGTAGACTGTGGGTTAAGATAATTTCATCAATTGGATCCACAGATCTGCTCTAGAGACATAATGCAAGCTAATAGTGCACCCCTCCCCCTAGTGGTTCCATATTTTTTCTTTTTTGGGATGTTAGATTAAATGGCTGTGTGAGGCGCATAGCCTGCCCAGAGAAATTTGGGTATAGGTAACTTTGCTTTCACGCACTACATGCGTGCTGTTGTTCTTGGTGCTGGGACCACATCGAGTCTTTGGTCACAGCCCATGCAGAAGTTTCTGACCCTGCCCCTTTGTTGGGAACATGAGCACCCACCCCTGGTACCCTATTGAAAACCTCTCACACACTATCCGTGCTGGCCAATCAGGATATCAGGGCTAATGTGAACCATCGCTCGCCTGCCTTTGCCAGAGTTCGGCATGGGCGTTAGCTCATTTGGGCTGAGTCGCTGCAGGCAAACTCTTTTCTTGGCTAAGATGTCTGTGGTGCACCTGGCTCCCTCCACTTTACCAGCCCCACTATTTCTCAGTTCCAAGTAAAAGCAGCCTTTGCTTAGGTTAGTGAGGAAGGCAGAGTGTTCTGTTCTCCGTCTTATTTCCTACAGGTTTGATTATATATTTAGTCACCTTCTCACTTAATCATATCTTCGTGTTCAGTGTGTGAGACTTCCAGATGCTCCAAGATTAGACTTTTCTATCATTGGTTAAAAACCTTGTTGAAATTTTGGGGAGAGAAATCGTGAGCATTTCTCATGGCGCCTTTTCACTGATTTCACACAATTTTCTATCTCTGATACAGGTAGACAATGCCTGTAGAGCTCTCTGAGTCTTTTTAATTCATGAGTCTCTTCTCTCTTTTTTCTGTAGCATCTCTAGTTTTGTGTCTTTGATTTCACTATTCTTTTCTCTGTCTGGCTTGTACAATTTACTAAACCTGCAACCTCCATTTTCAGTTCATGTATTGAGTTCTTCATTTCTGTTTTTAAAGTTTCAACTTTCTTTAAAAACTATTTTCCCCATTAATTTGGTATCTGAGCTGATTAATTAAATTACCCTTCTGGTGTCTTTTTACACATCATTGGTATTTTCAGAACTTTTATTTTGAATTATCTATTTTTCATCTCCAAGGCTTCCTTGGGATTGAGGGTTTTTTTGTATTCAATTTCTTCTTTCTTGATGGCATTTGAGAGTGGTATTTTTAATAAATCTAACAGAAGAACAAGTACAATTTTGTAAATTAAAAAATACTATAAATATATAAAAATTTTAAAAACTATGACAAGAAAAAAAGAGAAACCTATTGGAAAAAGATCAAAAGCAAATAAAATAATAAAAAACCCTTACAAAATATAAAAATTTTAAAAATGAACCCAATGATGACAAGGAGTTAGTGCTGGCTGTGTATTACCCTTCAAAAATATGTACATGTGGTGTGTTGTTGGAGGCACTGTAGGGTGTGTTATGTGTCAAAGTTGTTTCTTTATTGGAAATTTGGTAAAACCTTGAGTTGCTACATTTTGCCATTTTGTTTTTAGTAATTATTGCATCAAAGATGAAAAGCTCAAAATACTAGAGAACTGGAAACAGATATTATGGGCCATTTTTCATAGAGACATCAACTGTTTCAGGGGAAAAGAGCAAAATCAAAAAACAAAAAGACCTATCATTAGATCTGCAAGCAAAACTTTTTATGTAACTAGCTTTTTTATTTTTCCTAGTGGTCTCACCTGAGCAAGTTATATCTTTAATGAAAATGAATAAGGTGCCATATGCTCAAAGAGACGAACTGAGAGGTGACCTCACAAACTTGGAGACCTAAAATAAGTTCACAGAAATGTCTGAAATAAAAGCTTTCTAACTAAAAGCAATTCCTGGTTCTAGTCATGTCCCAGGACCATATTTAGTGCTAACTAAAGAAAATGCTTATCTTAACTGAGGCCGTTTATTGTCTTTTTGTATTTAAAATAAGGTACCTAATAACATACATTTGAAATGTAATGTAATCTCCTCTAGATCCCTCAGGATACAACTACATTACCAGATCAGATACCACAAATCCTTTATTGTTCTTACCATGTTAATTGTTTACTATTAACTAATGTATGCTCACCAATATATTTATGTATTGTTTTGTTATTGCTTTTTATTCAATTATACAGATATCCCTGCTTTTATTTTTCTACCTTTCTAATATAACACCAATGGGTTACATGAGACCCACTTATGTCTTCCATTTTTATTATGGTGTTTAAATTAATTGGTTAAACTGCCATTTCTCAGAGCATTTTCTTAGTCAATTTAGGTTTTGTTTTCCAGCAACTGTGGACAGTTTGGCTCAAATAAGCTCATAAATATGTCACAAATTTCTTCAATGTCATGACTCACAAGGTAAAAGACACACTGGATGATATGTACAATGTGCAGAGGACTAGACTCTTTGGAGGATCCAGCGCCTAGAAACAGCACCTCTGCATATTTATTGTGTTCCAAAAGTCATAGCTCAGCAATTAAAACTTTAAACTTACACAAGCCGTTTTTCCCATCTGATTCATCTTCAACTCTGCACAACTGTTGTTTCTTTTTATGAACAAGGACACAAGAGGAGTCAGAGTCTAAGAGCTTATCACTCATAAAGTACATCTGGTTCTTGCAGGCATTCCTCGAAAAATCCTGCATAAATGCACTTGAGTAATGCAGGCCAGTGTCTCTCTATGGCCAACATGCTCCAAGATCACCCATTTCCTATTAACCCTTGCTCTTCAGTAAACTGCCATTTGTAATAGTGCAGAGTTGTCTACTACATAAATATTCTTACAGGTTTAGGTATTTCTTTTTTTAAATTTGTATTCAGAAAATTAGCTTTATCAGGGTAACAGTGATCAATAAATAAACATAGGTCCTGGCCGGTTTGCACAGTGGTGGAGTGTCAGCCAGCAAGTGGATGGATGTTCAGCGTTTGATTCCAGGTCAAGACATACAGGAGAAGTATCCATCTGTTTCTCTGCCACTCCACCTCTTCTCTCTCTTTTTCTTTTTTCCCTTGCAACCATGGCTCAATTGGAGTGAGCTGGCCCGGGTGCTAAGAATGGCCCCATAGCCATTGCTTCAGGTTCTAAGAAGAACTTGGTGGCTTAGCAACAAATAAAAACCCCAGATGGGTCTGCTCAGTAGATCTCAGTTTCGGAGGGGAAGGTATGTGCTGTCTGTCTCTGCATACCCTTTTCTCAATGAATAATAATAAAAAAGTGTATAAAAATTTTAGGTAAACAGTTCTATAGCATTTTAACTCTTGACTATGCTGTATACCCATCATCCAAAGTCAAACCATTTTATAAACATTGCTTATGCTAACATTTACTTGCTGTAGTGCAACAGAATTCCACAGAAGCCCCAGGATTACTTTAAATATCTGGACCTGTGCTTTGGTACTATCAGGGTTGATTACATCTTAACAGCAGCTTCTCTGGATCTGATGAATTTAGGGGAGCTTCTCTTGAAACTCAAACTTTTCTGTTTTATAGAGAGTGGCTATGACTTAATTTTCGCTTTTTGAGGAAAATCAGATGGGTGTAACTAAAGGGAAATTGTTGAGAACCCAAGTAAGAATGCACAGGGAAATAATAATAAATGGCTTTTTTTTTTAATTTTGGCATTTTGAATTGGAACTACTTACCTAAGAGTCTGAAAAACAATTTTGAATACACGAAACCTAGAAGCCTTAGGCTTTCTAGCAGTAGGTCAGATATGGCTCCCCTGAAGTCTATTTTTCCCTTTATTCTTTCTTTTTTTTCTCCTTTCTTTCTTTCTTTTTCTCTTTCTTTCTTTTTTATTTTAAAAATATATTTGCTTGCTTCACCTTCTTGCAGGGCTGTTTATTTTTGTTTTGGTTCTTGTTTATGTTTTAAATTCCTCATGTTGAAATAGACACATCCATTTCTCTGAGCCAGGCTCACAGTGCTCTCTGTGGCTCCTGGCTATTTGAGGACTTTTTAAAATCCTCGGGGTGGTCAAAAAGTGGGTCAAGAGTCGGCCTGGTGGCCCTGGCCAGTTGGCTCAGCGGTAGAGCGTAGGCCTGGTGTGCAGGGGACCCAGGTTCGATTCCCGGCCAGGGCACATAGGAGAAGCGCCCATTTGCTTCTCCACCCCCCCTCCTTCCTCTCTGTCTCTCTCTTCCCCTCCCACAGCCAAGGCTCCATTGGAGCAAAGATGGCCTGGGTGCTGGGGATGGCTCCTTGGCCTCTGCCCTGGGCGCTAGAGTGGCTCTGGTCACGGCAGAGCGACGCCCTGGAGGGGCAGAGCATCGCCCCCTGGTGGGCAGAGCATCGCCCCTGGTGGGCGTGCCGGGTGGATCCCGGTCAGGCGCATGCGGGAGTCTGTCTGACTGTCTCTCCCTGTTTCCAGCTTCAGAAAAATACAAAAAAAAAAAAAAAAGAGTCGGCCTGGTATATGAGCTGTTGGCATAATAGGTGAGAATGTGGCACTATACAAATTTGGGCATGTTCCAGTGCCTGCAAGTGTGAGTGTGTGTGTTTGTTGTGTGTGAGGCACTAATACTGTGAAATCAAAAGAGAGCCAGTCAGAGCATCAGATTTGGCTGGGTAGTACAGTAGCTAGGTATGGGCTGCACAAGCCACTTATGGTAAAGGGATCTGTGTAATTATTGTGCACAGGAGGCCAGACAATGGAGAAATGGCCTAGAGAAGATTCAGTGTTCATACACCACTTATATTGTACAACCTTAAAAAACAAATAAGGAAGTTTCCATGGGGTTTTGTCTCGATGTAGCCTGTAGCTGTGAGGTGATGACCTACTGAGTAGATGACATCAATGTGGACAGTTCAAGCAGCTTCTTGGGGAACCCAGCCAGTTCACAGGACAGACAGACTCTCAATGTAAGCATGAGAGTGCAGGGGGCAACAAACATTTGTATTCAATCCTATATTCTTCGGGAATACGGTCAAAAGCTGACTGACTACTGATTTGGAGACTTTTACTTTGGTCAGATGACAGTGAGTACAGTTTCTGAGAACAGGAGCGTGATAGTCACAAATGACCATAGGTTCCCTTGTCTTTCATCTTGGGTACTTTTCCCCATGCCTGTTTTCTCAGACTTTGACCTTTTTATGATGGAAGACTGGTGAGGCCTCCAGGTTGGCAATATATGTAAAGCGGGAGCCTAGGGCAGTTTCATGTGAATGTGGAAAGTTTAGAGTCTGAGCCACCACCCCTCTTGTGCAGGTGCTCAAGATACTGGGCAAGAGCACCAATGCCTTGTACAGAGAGAACAGCATGGGGCCATTCAATATAGTTAATACTAGAGGAGTCTCTTACCTGGGCAGAGTGATGAGTTTCTTAGCCCATCATCCCATCACACTAAGATTGTGTCTTGATCCCCACTCAGGTCACATAGAGGACCCAACCAATGAGTGCAAAATCTTGTGGACCAACAAATCAACTCCCTCTTTTTCATCCTTTGGACTTTTGCTTCTACTTTTTTTCTAATCTATTTAAATACATTCCTAACAGTGAAAAGAGTAGAGAAAATACCACAACTACAGTGTTTATCGTTTTGGGAAGCCAAGATGGAGTCGCCCCTCAGAGAGGACCTGTGCATAAGTGTGTGTCTTGCGTGAAGGCAGTGGGTGATGACCGGTGAAACAGGATGATATTTCCCACCCATCAAATAGCTGTAGGGAGAAGGATCCTACTGTACAGCTTCACTGAAAGAATTACAGTACTTGAAGACAGTGTAATATAGGATCTTTAGCTTGTCTTCTGCTGTGCTTAGCAAGACCAATAAGACATTGTGGGGTACAACTTCAAAATTGGCGGCCATGCCACAGCTTGATTCTGGCTCTTTAGAACCCATGTGGGTGGCGCAATTGCTCTTCATTTCTCTGTAGGAAGTACATATGCATGCATTTGCATTGCCATCTCCTCAAGAAGACCTATTCAAGTCACATTTCTTGTGTTGGCAAACACAGATGCTTCTATGTGTCAAAGAAGGCAGAGAGAGTGTTGCTTACTGCTACAGTCAACAGCATACCCAAGACTTAGTTTGTGCTCCATCACAGTCTTAGCTTCACAGGAAACACATGTCTCTCTGCTATCCATGAAAAGGGCACTGAAGAGTGAGAGGGAAGATCCAGCTCCCTATGCTTATGGTTGCCCATTGGGTGCCTGTGGCAGAGAAGGTGAGGTCTTCTATGTACTAAGTTACTCTTCCTAAAGAAAGTATCTTCTTTACTGAAAAGTCTCTTCTGCTTTAACTCAGTGGGTACTTTCTTTGAAACCGGGAGGGAGAGACTCGGGAGTAAAGACAGGGAAGGAGAAAAACGGGAGGCAGAGAGGACACTGAGTATCATGGAGTAGGAAAGAGCCCTTTTCTGGGCTTTTCTTTCTCTTTCTCATCCAACCATGCACATGTGCAGGTGGCTGCCGGGTGCTGCTCTAGGTTTCCTGTTGCCTCTAGGTTGGCTCTGCAGTCTCTCATAGCTCAGATTTCCTTTCCTGTCCAGAAAGGCAGGTTTCAGCCTAGGTTACAAGTCACTGTGGTTCAGTGAAAAAGTGATACAAAAATGTAATTTGGTAATGGAAGATCTCTTTGACAGTTCAAGCCCAAATGGCATGCATCCAGTCACAGCAATTGACCAGACTTCAAGTCCTTGTTGGACGCTGCGAACTGCTGCACTGCGGGTGACAGGTAGAAGGGTATGCAAAGTGAGGGGTGGGGTGCAGAGGGCAAGGGCTGGCTGCTGTTTCCTCTCTGGGTTGTGAGGTGTTGGAGTAGCCATCAGGGTGTGCCCACCAGTCAGCGCCAGGCCCGAGTCTGCACTGTCCCGAGGGGCCGCTGGACTCCCGGCGCGAGCACCTGCTGCGAAGCTCAGAGGAGACCTCAGCAGCAGGAACCTGAATCTCGGGGCTGGCAGACAGCAGTGGGCCCCGCCTGCTTCTCTGCAGTCTGAAAGGTCCACGTGGACTGGGCAGCTGGGTCCAGAAAGAGCGGTGAGCAACAGGAGGCCTCTTGGGTGAGTCTGGTCACCAAAATGGCCCGTCAGGTGACAGGGGCTTGGAGACCTGGTGCAGTGGGGACCCTGGGGATGGTGCAGGATGAGGCCTGTGAGATGGCTAAGGAGTCATCCATCATAAGAGTGAACTCTGCAGAAGCTGTGGCCCTAGCAGTTTGGTAGGGGAACAGAGTTGATGCCTGACATGGAGGGTCTCGATGCAGGGGGTGCAAATGGAGGCAGAAAAAAAATGTTGGTGACACATGGGCCCAGCCTGGAGAAAGAAGCAGAGAAGACACTGGAGAAACAGCAACAGGTGGGGCCAGGGCTGGATGCAATGGGCACCATGACCCCACTGGAGGCGTTAGAGGCCCTCCAGGTGCAGCTGAGCTCTGAGAGTACTCAAGCCACCAGGGCCTATATTTGAGTGAAGCTTAAGGATGCTCAGAGTCGGGAGCCCATTCTAGAGCATCAGAGGGCCACCATCCAGCTAATACCTGGCTTCTGGGCCAAAGTCATATCCTTGCTCACACCCCTTGGGTAGGGCAGAGGGGAGGACAGGAAGTAGGGAAAGGAATAGCAGGGAGAGGGGGAATGTGATGAGAGCTCAGCTATTAGCCTCCTATCCCCAGCAGCACATACCAGGGAGTGAGGGCAGCTGAAATTGGGGCCAGAAACAGGTGTCCAGGCAGAAATCAGATGGTAAAGTACCATTACAACCAAGCACGTTTTAAAAAACACCTTGTCCAGGACACTTTAAGTAGGCCCAAATATTGTTGACTGGCTTTGCTTTGCTTTGATTTGGCAAAGATCTCAGTGAAAAATCACAAGTAGCCCAGACCGAGGATTCAGCTGCACAGTTCCTATGTTCTCTCTGGTTTCAAATCTAGTGCAGATTATAGGCAGGCAGCAGAACTTGCTTTCAATTACCTTTTGTTGGCAGGCACCCTTACACTGATTCTCTCACACACATGCCAGTGCAAAAACAGCCATTGCACCTCTTGTGTATTTTTAGAGGTTAAATGGGAAAGTGATTTCTACAACCCAAGAACCTCTAGAAGCTGTGTGATGACACAGTTATGGTGAACATACAGTACATCCTTTTTCAGGCATTGCAAGGAACTGGGAGAGACCCACCACATGCAGGTATGGTAAGCACTGTTTGCGCCAGCACACAGAGAACAGGGCAGAGTCCATAAGAGTCTGGCAAGGGGTTCCCATTAGTGAAGCAGGTAGCTTCAGGAAACCATGAGACCAAAGGCACCACTCTTGGGAGTCTGTGAGAAGCAAGGTACATGACAATGCAGTTGGAAAGGGAACCATATGTGTAGTGTGTGTGGCTGGGTCAATGAGTCTCACCGTTGGCCTCAGTTCATCTCTGTGGCTTTTAGGTCTCATCTTCCATAGCCTTTGTTAGCTTCTTGACCAAAAAGAAGATTCAGAACCACTCCCAGATATCAGTCATCATCAGTGAACAAGATGAAGACATGCTGAGCTACTTGACTGAGTTGGAGGTCAGACTGTGCAGCCAGAGATGCAGGCCGGAAGAGGGCTGGAGTGCCTGGTGGGAAGTGTCTGAGCATGGAGACCAGCAGAGGGAAAATGGCATATTCCTGCAATCAGGCAGGATGACTTCACTTCCACCTTTTGACAGGTGGAGAAACTGAGCCACCCAAAATACAGATGCAAATTAATGTTTTTCTTTCAAAGCAACTCCTATTTTTTAAAAAAGGTGATTATTAAGAAATAGCACCTCAGACTTTCAGGTGAGAGATGTTGCCCACATGGGGTCTTATGGAAAGTGATCAGATGGTGGGGGTTGGTTGTACATGCAGTGTCAACAGAAAACCATCCCACCTCTGTTCTGCCAGGGTTTAGGTTGTCCAGTTCCAGTTTAGTGCACTGGTTCTGGAATTATGAATGTGGAGTCCCCAGCCAAAGGCATGACACAAGCAGCATTAACTTCTTTAATTGGTTGTCTGAACACAACATTCCAGGGTGAAGCCAATGGCTGAGGTTTGTCTGCTAGGGCCATGATTAGTAGTGGTGATGGTGGAGATCTGGGGACATGGAGAGAGGACTTGCCTTGTCCTCCCTGAATTTTTCTGTCCCAGATCATCACAGAGATCCTGTGGCCAAATCCCCTGCAGCATTACCTGAGGGACACAGGCCCCAGAGGAAGGACCATGCAGGAGAACTTTCTTGAGACGGTCCAAGGACAGGGCATTGAAACAAAGAACTGGCACCAAGGAATGTTTGCTCAGGCAAAAACATGAAAAATGATGTTCCATTAACTTGGAAGGTAGCCCTGGGTCTTGGGGCTTTGTTGTATTTTTGGAAAGCACGGAAAGCCCCTGGAGGAAGACAAGTGAGGGATGAAAATCGCCTGAGATTCCAAGGCCAGCATCATGGTTCCTCGCCGAGTTTGTGTAGTGATATTTTTAAAGCATTAATTTATAAGCTAGGCCACATGCCATTCTCTCAGCTTCTTGTCGCCTGAGTTTTGCTTCTGCCGGCCAACTCCTAGACACCAGGGCTTCAGTCGTTGTCAGTGTTTCTAATTCACATTTTGTCAGATATTAAACTGACCCGTCATCCTTCCTCACACATGCCCAACAAGCTGCCAATGGCACCAGGCTCTCTAGAGGGCAATATTGAGGACGAGGGATAAGGAAAACAGAATGTCACAAGGGCATTTCTATGAAAATGGACACAATGTGATGGAGTTTAACCTACACACTGTTGGTTCCATGGCAGTGCCTGTGAGTGTGAGTGTGTGCGTGTCTGGTGTGTGGGTTTTTGTGTGTGTGTGTGCATGCTACGGCATAGTCTGGGATTGAAGGGGAACATCAAACCGACCAGCTGGTGTCTGTGTAGGTGAATGGGTGGAAGGATCTGGGTGGAGTCTGCACACACCAGCAATGGTGAAGAATTCTGCATGCCTCTTGTGCACAGGATAACCAAAAATTAAAGGATGGTCTGCAGAAAATTTAAAGTGTTTAAGCCACCTGCCTGGAATGACCCAAAATGAGAAATAAAAAGTGAACAAGTGCTTTTGTCTCTGTGTTTTTTGTAGCTGTGATGTGATGTCCTGTGGAGTAGATGACATCAATGGGGACATTTAATGCAGCTGCTCCTGAAATCCTTCCTGTGTCGCAGAAGGCAGACATTCATGTGTGGGCCCGAGGGTTCTGGGTTATTAAGGGTTAGTCATCTAACACGGTATTGTGTGAGAATAAGATGGAAGATTAGACTGACTGCTGATCAGGACACTTGTACCTGGGTGGGTGACAGTCACTAAGTACAGCCCCAGAGTACAGGAGCCTGACAGTAGTTTCTGACCCTGGGGATTTCATGGCCTTTGTCTTGGCATGATTAACAGAGGCCCCTTTTGCTCCAACATCTGTAACAAACATGAGGATCCCAGCTGGCAGAACTTTTGAATCAGGAAATGGATGCTGTTCGTGTGAATGTGAACCTGCAAAGATACAGGCAGAGGCAGGCATCCCCTGCGGTGCAGGTTTGCAAAGTAGTGTGCTGTGGTGCAAGTGAGCTGCAGTCTAACATTCCAAGGTGGGTGGTAAGGCTAATTTATGTGTAATGCAGGGACACACTAAAGCAGTCTCCATGAGTTGCTCATACAGAGACAAGACAACACCTGGTTCAGAGGACAGATGCTTTGTGCACTGTGATGAGAATGGGCCCAATCAGAATTTTCAAGGGTAAAAGAGGCTCTTCCTTGGCCAAAGACATAAGTTGGTTAGAGCAAGTTTTTAGTACTCAGAAGTTCCACATTCGATCCCATTCACAGCACATTCAAGATTCTCCCAATGAATGCAAAGAGAAGTGAAACAACAGATCGATGATTGTCTCTCTGTCTCTTCCCATTCCTCTCCCTAAAGTCAATAATAAGACAGTAAAGAAAATCTAAACATTTATTGTCTTGTCAAGAAAAATCCCCAGAAAAGATCTAATCATAAGCAAAATACCATTTATTAGTTGGGGAGACTGGTGTGTTTTATCCATAATAGTTTCTACACAAAGTTTGCTGGTGTAAAAACAATGAAGCTTTTTGGGTAACATTTCTTGTATATGAGAAGTATGCTTTAGCATAAACCTGTATATGGATTAGCCATAGCTCTGTTGCACTTATGATCACTGGGCTGCAAATATAGGGAGAATGGACCAGCATTGGCACCTGGACTCTGAACACCGTGATCCTGTTTTAGTAGAACTCATGCTGACGGCACAATTCCATTTCCTCTTTCAGGAGTAGCAAATGCCTGTGTTTGTTTCAACTGCTGACTGAAAGTTATTTCCAGTCAAACTTTCTGGGTTACCGAACACTGTTGCTTCAATGTGTCACCTATGGCAGAGTAAATGTTGCTCACTGCTACTGTGAAAGCATCATCACCAAGACATAGCCAGTGCCCCACTGAAACTTTATGAGGGACACATATCTCACTGGGATTCAAGAGAAAAGCTCTGCAGAATGGGTGAAAAGAAAAGGTCTTAATTTTTTTGGTTACCTGAATATGTTCCTATTGAAAAGCTATGGGTCTTTTTTTTATAATGTCAAGTTTTTAGAATTTTTTTTTTTAATTTAAGGCTGTATCTTTGAATCAGCTCACTGATAATGCAAGGCAGGAAAGGAAGAGAACCAAGGAGAAGGAGAGACAATGAAAAAAAGATAAATGAGAACAAAAGAAGGCAGGTATTGTATTGTCATATGAATGTTGAAAGTTTCTAGGCAGAACCAAATTTTCTTTTTAGGGCAGACTTGCAAGAAAATATACAGTAAGGCAGGCATGAGGTATAACAGAATAATTACTTTTTAGTTTATTTAAGGTATTTTTTATCATCAAATGGAGGCTAGAATCCCCTACAACTTCAAGCATTTCCATTATTTCTAGCATGGAACTCAAATACCCCACACCATGGAGTAGCCTCTATAATCCAGGGCATCTGTTCCTGTATACTTCATCAGGGTAACTGGAGATATTGGGGAAAGTGATACAAATATGTAATTTGGTAGTAAAAATGCTGGATTGCTTGGTAGTAGGCAGTGCACATTAATCTCTGGTGTGAGGTCAGAGGTTTGAGCTGTGTGACTACTGCAGTGCAGCACAAAAAAGCAGAGAGTTGAGTGGGGACTGTGAGAAGTGGGACTGTGGAGGTTGACGCCCACTGTCCTCTGACTAACTCTAGGTGATGCGAGATGAGCACACAGTGTGAGGCTGTTGCCCGAGAATTCTGGCCCAACATTTGCTGGGATAAAAACACGTGTGTATGTGCTCTTTCTCTTCAAGCCCACATTTAGCAGCAAGTACCTTGATCAGGGCACTTGCAGCAGCAGGCAGAGCCTCCACTGGCTCTGCCATCCACATGCTTCTCTTTGCTTCTAGGAAGCTGCTAGTCTCAGAACTGCATAGCAAGCAGATGGGACTGGAAATTATGAGCCTGTCCAGTCCCTTGGGTCACCTCTGTCCCTTCAGCTGTCACTTCAGGTTACAGATGCCCTAGGGGCCACAGGATGCAGAAATGTACTGGTCAGTCAGAGCCTGGAATGGCTGTGGGAAATATTAGGTAGTGTCAGGTATGATTTTTGGAGGCTGTACAGCAAGGGGAGTACTTACTAATGAAATCAGAGGCAGTGCTAAGGGCAGAGTTGGTGCTTGAGCTGGAGGACCTCATGCCTGTAATAAACGTGTGGGTCAAACCTGGGGTTTTGGAAGGGGATGTAGTGATTATTGAAGAGAGCTTTTGTAGTTAGTGAAGAGAAAGGGAAGGATGAAAAATAGAAAGTGCAGCAGGGGGTGGACAGGGAGGTGTAGTGGGTGTAGAGGTTGGGGCTGAAATGTGAGTTGATGGAGCAGCAGGAACCCAAAGGCATCCAGGGTAAAGGGGATGGAACAGTTGGAGGAGGGTGTGGAGGAGTAGGTAAATGGGTGAAGGAGAAATTGGTTGTGGAGGAGGATTGGGAAAAAGCTCAGAGTAGAGAAGGGGAGGTGCATTGTGGAAAAAGTGTTGAGGAGGAGGTAGTGGGCTGGGAGAAGAATGAGTCAGAGCCAGAGGTGGTGAAGAAGAAATTGATGCTGAATGTAGAGTTGCTGCTGGAGTTGGAGAATGCTTTCCAGGTACTGGAAATGTTTTTAGGGGAAGAGGTAGTGGAGGAGGGCAAGACTTTTGGCTGGAAGTGGAGTTAGGAAGGCAGGAAAAGATGGTGTCTGAAAGCTGTTGGTGAAGAAGGACCTTGTGATAATACAGGGAGAATGAGAGAGGAGCAGTCAATGTTGTAGGAAATGGAGAGGAAAATTGGGATAGAGAAAGATAATTTATGGGAGCTGGATGTTGGGAGGGAAGAGAAGAAGGAGACTGATGAGCAGTAGGTTGAAGAAGGACTTAAGGCCCTGCAGGACCACAATATGGAGTTGCAGTTCAAAGATAAAGAATAAATATACAGGGAATTGGAGACCGGGCCACAGTTTTTTCTGGAGGGGGGGGTACTCATGCAGGTGTAGAGATTGTGATTGAGGATGAAGTGTTGGTCGCAAGTGAGGACACATTGTGGGAAGAGAGGAGAAGTCATTCACTGAAGAGGAGTTGGTGGCAGAGGAGGAGCTTGAGATGCTGCATGATGCATGCAGAAAGCAGCAAAGTGATAGGAAGGGTGGGAGGGGGAAGTGATGGCTGGGGAGAAGATTGTCCAAGAACTGCAGATAGGGAGGGAGGAAAATGTAGAAGCTGAACAGTGCTTGTTGGAGAAGAAACAATGTGAGGTCCTACAGGCCACAGAAAGGAAGCAGCAATAGTAGCAGGAGGGAGAAAAGGAAATCCTAGAATGTGAAGTGGTGGTAGAGAAGCATGTCATCCTGGAGAGGGAAGACATTACACAGGTGGTGATGAAGGATGGAGGCAGAGGTGGAGGCAGAGGCTGATGTAAAGCAGCCAGAGGAGAATTCGGTGGCTCAGGAGCAGGCAGAGCCCAGGACTAGTGGAAATTCCACCTGGTCCTCACTGGAGGCATTCAAGACTCTTCAGTTAGAGATGGAGCCCATGAATGAGCAAGTCAGCAGGGCTTTCTCATGGATGAAGCAAAAACATGGCAAAGGCAAAAGCCACAGCTGAAACTCCAAAGCAGCACAATCCCGTCCATTCATAAATTCTGGGTCAAAACTGTGTCTTCTATGGTATAAGAAAGAGAACACAGTATGCCAGTGCCAGTTCAGGATTAAAATATCAGTGTGGCTAAAAAAAGAACAAATAAAACAGAAAGAAATAGACAAAATGGGGAAACACTCCAGTTAGATACCACAGTCTGGTTCTCACATTGGGGACATGCTTGGTCCACAGGAAACACTAAATCCAAACACCAGGTTTCCATGAGCAGACTCACACATAATTCAGTGGTGGTTCACTGGACACAGGTGTGTGTCACACTGGTGCTTAATGAACTGATGCTGCAGGAGAGGCTCTGTGAGGGGCCTGATCCTGCACACTGAGAGAGGCCAGATTGGGTGATGTGCAGGAATCTGCAAATTATGTCCATCATCAAACAGTCAGAGCGGGGGAGATCAGCATCTGCCAGGAAACAGAGCCTGCCTGTCTAGGGGCAGACACCTGGGGGTACAAAGGCCTCCAGGACCTTATTGCATTTCTGGAGAAAGAATAAAAGGTGCCAAATATGTCCAGGCACTGCCAGGCTGTTCTTCAGACCTGCTCCCTATTCTCATGGTTTGATCTCCAGCATAGCTTTCAGGCTCCTTGACATAAAACAGTTTGTCCACCTCCTGATATTGTCAGCTATGATCATAGAGGAAGATCAAAACGTGATCAGTAACATGACCAACGTGAAGGTGAGCCTGGGTAAGGAGAGAGGTTGCCGAAATAAGCGATCCTTGAATACAGAAAAGCATGGATTCCCTGGACAGAAATTTCACCTTCCTCATATGCTTTACTCTGCAGGTGGAGGAAGACAGTGACTGCTGCAAGATTATGCTGTTATTTCACAGGAACTCTTACTTCTGCAATACTGTGATTCTGAAAGAGTATCTCATTACCATCAGTGGTAAGAGATGGTGCCCTGTATAGGTGGTAGAAAGTGGTGCGTTGATAAATGTGACAAGTCCCCTTCACATCCCTTGTCCTACTGCAGGATACAAGGCCCTTAACACCACATGCATGGAGTAGAAAGGGCATTAGGCATGAGAGGTCTTCTTCATCAGGCACCACAAGTGTGGTCTTAACTTCTTCCACTGGTTGTCTGACAACAACTTCCCAGGATCTGGCTGAATTGCTGAGGTGGGTCTTCAGTCTAAAGAAAGACACAGATCCCAGTCTATTGGTTCAGGAGTAGAGAGTTCGGCCAGAATGTGGCAGTCTAAGGTTTGATTTGGGGTCAGGATGCACAGCAGATGCACACATTAGGTTCTGGAGCCCTACCCTCAATTCTTTCAGTCTCACCCCCACCTCCTCTCTCTCTGCCATTTTGAACAACCTGCAAAGCTTGATTGATTAATTTGTCCTTAAGGCCTGACTATGTCTTTATGGAATCACTACAGGCACTAAAATACCTTAGTTGCTGAGCTGCAAAGTAGCAGCCACTGATGGGCTCAGCATCACCCTGTAGGGGGCTTGCCATGTGAATTTCAGTCAGGGATTGTGCAGGACTTTGCTTCTCTGTAAATCTGTTTCTTTGTAATTCTGCCACTAAAAAATAGGAAAGAAAATGAGACACATAACCTGTATTAGAAATTTTTCTAGAAATGGGTCAGAAATCAGAAGGATGCTTCACCAGTGAGTGGCTGTCTGGAGAAACATATCTTTGTGGTCAATGGGAGGATGCCACATCCCCCATGGTACACAGAGTTTTCAGGCTATCTCCTACAAGGTTCATCTTCTGTCCCAGGTATAATGGCATTGGCACACAGGATACAGAGCAGGCCATATATGTTGCCCTTAAAATACAGCAGTCATCTTAGCAGCCAAAGTGTGTTTACTTCAGCATAGTAAATACTTGTTTTTGGGGACAATCAGATTTTGGCCAACCAAAGGAAATAAAACAGACAAACAAAGAAAAGACAGGAGTTTTAATATTGAGGGGAAATGGGGGTAAGTGTATAGGTGTGACTCCTTAGTGCAAACAAGTTTAAAGAAAAACAGCATTTGGGGAGTTGATGGTATATAATTCTCCATGTTGCTTGTGCATAAAGTGCTTCTAGTATGCTCAGTTTATGCATTCTTGTTTATATCTGAAATTGAAGACTTTTCTGTCACAACTTCAGTCATGTCTTTCTGTGCCCAGGAGCCATCAGGATCTTATTATGGGTGTCACATACCCAATTAGGAAAAACTGTGCTGAGAGGCAATGTACTGAATTGGAGTAGAAACAGCATTTCCCTCTGTACAACAGCTCAGTCTATGAGACACTGAGAGAAGAAGAAACATGTTCTCTTCCAGTCGTTCTGTCGTTTAGCCAACTGATTGGATCAGCAAATACCAACTCTGTTGTACTCTACAGAGAAATTCAAATATTACCTTGAGAATTGCTTATGGGACTTTTGTAGCCTGTATGTCGAGAAATGAAGTGATTTGTAGTACTCAGTGAATGTCATTTGTAGCAATAAAATAAATTTAAAAAATAAAGAAAATAATTAATTAAAGAAGAGGAAGAAGAAGAACAAGAAGAAGAAGAACAACAAGAAGAAGAGAGAATAAATCTATGTACATATATAGAAATCTTTCTTTAAAATCCTTCAGTATATTCAAACAAAACTGAACTCTGAAGGATGGCACAATGACAGTGGTGCAGTCCTGACCCACATAGGGGGATTTGCTGAAGCTCCTTTGTGTTGAGATATGTCCCTAATTCCTGATACAGGGTGAAATATGTAATAATTGACAGAATAGTGGCCAAGGAAGAGCTTTTTCTAAGGAAAGGCTTTGGTGCACTAAGGAAAAATGCCAAAGTCGACAGACCAAATGTATGTTCATGAGCCATGACCTGGGGAAGGAAATTTATTTGTCAAAAGTTAGGTCGATCTTGATGCAAATTTAGAAGTCTGGTGGCCTGATACCACTTTCTGAGAAAATGGAAAGCTTAGTGGCCAGTGTCTGAAAACTCACAAATATTTTCCAACCAATGGCTTCAGTTTTGTACCATGTTTTGAGTTTACTTAGAAAGTGAAATCATGTATAACCTTAATGAGTGAATGACTGAGAATGTTATAATTTTATAGAATAAGCCCTAGGTGGTTAGTTCAATGATAGATCATCAACCTTGCATGTGGATGTTCTGGGTACAATTCTGATCAGGATAAACAGGAGAAGCACTCATCTGTTTCTAACCCTTTCCATTCTTTTTTCTCTCCATCTCTCTCTTCCCCTCCTGCAGGCAAGGCTCCATTGGAGCAAAGTTGGGTCAGGCGCTGAGGATGGCTCCATGGCCTTTGTCTCAGATGCTAAAATGGCTCTGGTTTTAATGGAGTAATGTCCAGATGGGCAGGGCATTGCCCCCTAGTGGACATGCTTTGTGGACCCTGGTCAGGCACTTGAAAAGTTTGTCTTGCTGCCTCCTTGCTTCTCACTTCAGAAAAATATAAAAACATTAAAAATAAAAATTTTCTAGAATAAGTTTGTTATTGTTTTCAAAGTAGACCTTGCTGTTTGATTGACAGAACCCTTCTTAAATCTACTATTAGACTCTGATTGGAAAATTAATCTTGTGCACTTCTTGATGGTCATATTTAAATCAGACCCAATATCGCACAGGACTGGTCAGAAAACTGTTTGTTTCCTGTGTGAGAGGAGAAAGCAGAATTTTAATTGAAAATATTGGGGTTCTGATTTTGTTGGCCTTTTGGGGAGGTTGAAAATTAAAATAATTTTTTTTAAATCCTGGGGATCTGGCAAGTATATTGATTAGAAAGGAAAAAAGGAATTGTTAAAGAGAGAAAAAAGAAAGAAAGAATGAGAAACTTTATTTGTTTTTTCTAACCATGCATGCATTTATTAAACTTATCATAAAACTAAGACTCATGATCATAGAGAAAAGTGAAGTGGTTACTATGAAAAGGTGGATGTGGGGTAAAGTTTTGTAAGAAGGGAGCAAAGAGGGACAGGTATACATGGTGACAGAACACAATTTGTTTTTGTCTAATGGTTATACAACACAATCAACAGTTCAAATGCTAAAGAAATGTTCACCTGTAATCTGTATACTGCTGTCTCAATGTCATGCTGTTAAATTTATTTTTCTTCTTCTTCTTCTTCTTCTTCTTCTTCTTCTTCTTCTTCTTCTTCTTCTTCTTCTTCTTCTTCTTCTTCCCCTCCTTTTCTTTTTCATTATAATTATTAAACTGGGAAAATCTTTTTTTATTTACTGTTGCATGAGGTCTTAGAACTGTTTCTATATACTTCTGCATTGGTGATTCAAAATCTAAAATCTGTTTTTTTGTGGATGCTCTAGCTTTTATGCAATTTTAATTTCTTTTTGTTACAGTTAATGGCATGCATTGGTTTTTAAATTGGAGTTAAAGACCTACAACTCTTATATTGAACATAACCACAGGGCGATTAATGTTTTACAAACATCACTTATACATAATTGCAGTTGCTTTTAAATGTTTTTATCTGATTAAGAAACCCCCTTATTTTGCTTTAAGATTGAATCATAGGCCCTGGCCTGTTGGCTCAGCGGTAGAGCGTCGGCCTGGTGTGCGGGGGACGCGGGTTCAATTCCCAGCCAGGGCACATAGGAGAAACGCCCATTTGCTTCTCCACCCCCCCTTCCTCTCTGTCTCTTTCTTCCCCTCCCGCAGCCAGGGCTCCATTGGAGCAAAGATGGCCTAGGCGCTGGGGATGGCCCCTTGGCCTCTGCCCCAGGTGCTAGAGTGGCTCTGGTCACGGCAGAGCGATGCCCCGGAGGGGCAGAGCATTGTCCCCTGGTGGGCAGAGCATTGCCCCTGGTGGGCGTGTCGGGTAGATCCCGGTTGGGCGCATGCGGGAGTCTGTCTGACTCTCTCTCCCCATTTCCAGTTTTAGAAAAATATAGGAAAAAAAAAAGATTGAATCATGCCTTCTTCAAGTTGGCATAAATGTAAGAAGAGCCATGACACCTTCTGTTATATATGTGGCTGTTACACACTAAAATGTCAAAGGCACAATATTTTATCATTTGTGACATGTAAAAATATTGCCTATTTTCAAGTTCCCCTTTGCAATCAAGATAAGAATTGGGCTCCTCTTATGGTATGTCATAACTGTGAGGAAATGCTTTATGACTGGACAAAAGTAAAATGCAATGGAATGCCTTTTTGTATTCCCATGGTTTGGCATGAACCTAAGGAACACAGCAGTGACTATTATTTCTGTCTGATTCATACAAAAAGCATCAGCAAAGGAAAAACAACATATGATCACATATCCTAATATTCCTTCAGTAATAAAACCTATTCCAACTTTTGAGACACTCCCCATTTAAGTTTACAATGCTTTTATTTCTTCTAAGGACAGAGAAAGTGAACATGATGTTCAAGTGTATTTTGATAAAATAAATGAGAAAATGGGTATAGAATCTGAAAGGTCTTCTTCTGCTTCCAAGCAATCATTAAGCCCTCATCAGTTTAGCCAACCAATATTGAATGACTTAGTAAAAATGACATAAAAATTGTCCTCGACTTTCTGAAGTATGAGGAGCATAACTAGATCATTTGTGTGTATCTTAAAATGGTAAATCCCTTGCTATAATAACATGAGGTTTCATGAAGTATCCTTGCTTTGTGTGTTTGTGGGACAGCCAAGTTCAAGAGAAACACTGGACACAGAAGGAGTGGCTGAAACGTGAAGCTCTGGAAGTAGGGGTGCAAAATATTGTGAATGAACCTGTATTTAAACAAAACAGGATCATTTTTCCCCTACATTACCTGAAACTTGCTTAATAAAGCAGTTTGTTCAGGCTTTGCATAAAGAAAGTGAATGCTTTTAACATATTATTTCTGCTTTTTCTGCCTTGTCTTTCAGGAACATAAAAGCAGCTGTATTAAATGGACTAAAAATTTGAACCCTCATACATGAGAAAGAATTTGCCAGGAAGATGAATTAGGAGGAGAAAGCAGCACGCAATCTTTTGTGGCATTTACAAAGAACTTCCTTGGCAACAAAAAAGCCAGAAACAATGAACTCCTGATTTAAAGGATGCTGTTGGGTTTCTGCCACATTCGATGTAACCTGATTTTGCAGTGGGGCTTTTCTGGAAATAAATTCCCTCAGCCTCTATATCTGTAAACAATTGATTTCTCCATCACATTTGGACAGCTTTGATGAATATAGAATTTTTGGCTGGTATTCCTCTCTGCTAGTACTCTTGGTGTTTGAATCCATACCCTTCTGGCTTGTAGAGCTATTGATGAGAAGTCTCATAACAGCCTAATGAGACTTTCTTTATAAGTTTGGTTTTTTCCCTCAGCTGCCTTGAGAATCCTTTCTCTGTCATTGGTTTTTGACAATTTATTTGATATGTCTTGGTCTGTTTGGATTGAGGTAACTTGGAATTCTGTTATCTTCTTGGATTTGAGAATCTGATTTCATGAAATTCTCACCAAATATTCAATTCAATAGCCTCTCCATTCCCCTCTCCCTTTTTTTTTTCTGATATTCTCATTTTTCTTATATTGCTCTTTCTGATAGGGTCAGGTAATTCTTGTGGAACTTTCATGTTTTTTAAAAAAATATGTGAGTTTCTATTTTACTTTCTGTAACATTTCTAGTTGCTTGATTTCAACATCTCTTTTCTTTCTCCTATCTGGCTTGTCTGTTTGCTATACTTTTACTCAGGTTTCAATTTATGTACTGAGTTGTTTATATCAATTTTTAAAGTTTCAATCTCCTTGTTGAAATATTCATTTTGTTCATTCATTTTTTTTAAATAATTTTATTTTTTAATGGGGCGACATCAATAAATCAGGATACATATATTCAAAGATAACAAGTCCACGTTATCTTGTCATTCAGTTATGTTGCATACCCATCACCCAAAGTCAGATTATCCTCTGTCACCTTCTATCTAGTTTTCTTTGTGCCCCTCCCCCTTTCCCTCTCCCTTTCCCCCGTACTTGCCCCCCTCCTCCCGTAACCACCACACTCTTATCAATGTCTCTTAGTTTCACTTTTATGTCCCACCTATGTATGGAATAATGCAGTTTCTGTTTTTTTCTGATTTACTTATTTCACTTCGTATCATGTTATCAAGATCCCACCATTTTGCTGTAAATGATCCGATGTCATCATTTCTTATGGCTGAGTAGTATTCCATAGTGTATATGTGCCACATCTTCTTTAACCAGTCATCTATTGATGGGCTTTTTGGTTGTTTCCATGTCCTGGCCACTGTGAACAATGCTGCAATAAACATGGGGCTGCATGTGTCTTTATGTATCAATGTTTCTGAGTTTTTGGGGTAGATACCCAGTAGAGGGATTGATGGGTCATAAGGTAGTTCTATTTTCAGTTTTTTGAGGAACCACCATATTTTCTTCCATAATGGTTGTACTACTTTACATTCCCACCAACAGTGGATGAGGGTTCCTTTTTCTCCACAGCCTCTCCAACATTTGCTATTACCTGTCTTGTTAATAATAGCTAATCGAACAGGTGTCAGATGGTATCTCATTGCAGTTTTGATTTGCATTTCTCTAATAGCTAAAGAAGATGAGCATCTTTTCATATATCTGTTGGCTATTTGTATTTCTTCCTGGGAGAAGTGTCTGTTCATATCCTCTTCCCATTTTTTTATTGGATTGTTTGTTTGTTTGTTGTTGCATTTTATGAGTTCTTTGTATATTTTGGATATTAGGCCCTTATCTGAGCTGTTGTTTGAAAATATCATTTCCCATTTAGTTGACTTTCTGTTTATTTTGTTATCAGTTTCTCTTGCTGAGCAAAAACTTTTTAGTCTGATGTAGTCCCATTCATTAATTTTTGCCTTCACTTCTCTTGCCCGTGGAGTCAAATTCATTAAACTTAATAAATTGTCTGAGTTTTTTAACATTTAAATAAGTATTTGCAAAACTTTAATTTGGAATTCTATATCATTTAAGTTCAAAGTTTTTATGTCACTGAGATTGCTTTCTGAAAATATTTTACTTTATTTTGAATTACTTGTATTTCTTGTGACGCTTTACTATATATTTTTTTTCCTTGATGGCATTTTAAAGTGTATTTTTAAAAACTCTAACAAGAGCCCGAGAAATCAGTGTCCAAGGTTAGAGCATTAACTGGGATGTACAGGACACAGTTCCAAATCCCTAATGTCATTGGCTTGAGCATAGATTCATATGTTTTGAGCATTGGCTCACCAAATTGAGTACATCGTGGATAGCATGACCATGGTATAGTAGACATGACAACATGGTCACTGACTTGGGCCCAAAGTTCACTGGCTTGAAGCCCAAGTTTACTGTCTTGAGCCTAAAATTACTAGTTTAACCAAAAGGTCACTCACTTTTTTATAAACCCCCAGTTAAGGCACAATTAAGAAGGCAGTCAAAGCACAATTATGGAGTCACAATAAAGCACTGATGCTTTTCATTTCTCTGCCTTCCTGTCTGTCTATCCCTATCTGTCCCTCTCTTTAACTCTCTCTTCTCTCTGTCAAAAATTAAACACATACTCTAACAAGAATAAACTAAATATTGAATATATATTGAAAAAGTACAGTTAAAAATATAAAGATTTAAAAAGTAATGACTAGTAACAAAAACAATAAACAAAAATTATAACAAACTATCACTAAAATAAAAATAAAATATATAAATTAATAAAAGAAATTAAAAAGAGAAAAACAAAAAAAATTAAAAAAAAATGTTAAAGAAAACATCAGTTTTGAGAAGTTATTTTTTCCAGTATGTCTTCCTATATTACCATTTCAAGCTCTTTTAAATTTCTAGACTGATATTTGCTGAGTTGCTGCAGTCTCATTGATGTAGGTGGGGACACAGTTACATTGGTAGTTTGGGCCTGTTTGGGGGGCTTTATGGCTTCACATCTTTGTAATGAAAATCTCAGATTTCCCGTTTCTTCTCTCCACATCCTAACAGAGCAGAGGATCAGATGTAAAGCACCACTATTTTTAGTGGAGAGAGTGGCTCTGAATAATTAATGTGGCATTATTCTCTGCCCCTCTCCCATACCTGTGAGGTGAGGGAGATGTGATCTGGGGGGCTAGTTGCAGCCGAACTTTTACTTCTGTGTTTCTGCCTAAGTGGGGGCTATGGAAAGACTGTGGGAACACTGGCCATGACCACATGCTCTGTCACCACTTTGGTTTAGTATGTCTCCCTTCTCTCTGCTATCCTTAGTTTCATTGTTTCTCCAAACTGAAGGAAGCTGAGTCATTTACATCTTTCCTGTCCATATTCCTAGAAGAAACAAAAATTCCAAGAACTTTGTGTTTCCATCTTCCCTGTAGTCCTGGCAGAAACAAAAACAAAACAAATATAAAGCAGTCATGCTGCAGCAGGCTGTCAAAGTGTTTTATTTTCTGTCCTGTGTTTTACATCTTCAAACTTCTAGTGTAAATGGTACAGGTCTATCAGGCATGCATGTGAGCCTGGTTAAAAATTCTTCTCTTTGTTATAGCTGCTCAATTTGCTAAAAATTCGTATCTCTCACGCCAATTTACTCTCATGTATCATCTGTCTTTCCACATTACAATTTCAAGAAATTGAAAATATAATACCTACAAATAAAAACTAAAGCCATGTGAAAAAGCAATTCACTGAAACTACAAAGCATTACTAAAAGAAATTAAAAAAGACAAATGAAGTAAAAAATTATTTCATGTTTATAGATTTGAAAAATCAATACAGGTAAAATGGCCATATTATCTAAAGCAATAAATAAATTTAATGCAATTCAACTAAAATTCCAATGCCATTTTGTTACAGGAATAGAACAAAATATCACCAGATTTGTAAGGAACCATTATGAACCCTGAATAGCAAAAAAATCCAGAGAAAAAATGAAGCTGGAGGTATCATAATACAAGACTTTAAATTATACTACAGCTAGGATAATCAAAACAGCATAATACTGGCAGGAAAAAAGACAGAATAATGGTAAAGGATTATGAAGTCAGAAATAAAACCATAGCCTGACCTGTGGTGGCGCAGTGAATAAAGCGTCGACCTGGAAATGCTGAGGTCGCCCGTTCGAAACCCTGGGCTTGCCTGGTCAAGGCACATATGGGAGTTGATGCTTCCAGCTCCTCCCCCCTTCTCTTTCTCTGTCTCTCTCTCCTCTGTCTCTCTCCTCTCTAAAAATGAATAAATAAATTTTAAAAAAAATTAAAAAAAAAAAAAGAAATAAAACCATAGAAATATCAACAAATAAAACAGAAGAAGATATGGACCTCATGTTTATTACAGCATTGTTTGCAAAAATACAAGAACTAGAAACAACCCAAATGTCCATCAGTGGATGAGTGGATAAACAGGCTGTGAACATTTACACTATTGAATAGTACATGCTTCTTAAAAAGAAGAAAATTTTACATTTTGCATTGGCATAGAAAGACCTAGAGATTATTATGTTAAGTGAAGTAAGGCATGCAGAGAAAGACAAATACCATATGATCTCACTTATATGTGGAATCTAATGAACACAATAAAGTGTGAAACAAAAGAGAAACAGAGGTAGGGTCACAAGGAATAAATGGACAGCTGTCATAGAAAAAAAGGAAGAAAAGATGAAACTCAAACAAGGTAAAGGGATTAGTCATGTATTATATGTATAAACACATACATATATATACACACATAACACATAAATACAACAACAGAGTAGCATTTCTACATAGAAAGGTTGTGTGGAGTTAGGGATAGGGCAACAAAATGGTTAAAATGAAAACAGACTTTGCATATGTCATTGGTGAGCATGATGCATACATTAGAGAGTGCGATATTGAATGGGACTCTTGAAAAACTTCAACACAATGTGTTAAAATTTTTTTTAAATGGGCAAAATACATACTTGACTGGACATTTCTCTAAAGAGGACACATAGATGCCCAATAGGTAGGAGAATATGCTGAATGTCACTAATCATGAGACAAATGAAAATTCATGCTGCAGTAAAATATCACCTCACACCTGTCAGAATAGTTTGCATTAAAAAACCAACAAACAATGAGTGCTGGTAAAGGTGTTAAGAAAACAGGACCCTCTTGCATTGTGCGTGGAAATTCGGACTCTTATTGCCACAGTACAAAACAGTATGACCTTTCCTTAAAAGGTTAATAATAAAACTGCTTTAAGATGCTGCTATCCCACTTATAGAAATATATCCCAACAATCTCAAAAACATCAAAAAATTATATGCAGTCCCATGTTTATTGTAGCATTGTTTGCAATATGCAAGATCTGAAAACTGCCCAAATGTCCATCAGTGGAGGATTGAATAAAAAGCCATATACATTTATACAATGGAATATTATATGGTCATAAAAAAGAATATTTCACTTTTGGCAACAGCATGAATGGACCTGGAGACGATTATGCTAAGTGAATTAAGCCAGGCAGGGAATACCAATTGCCATCTGATTAAATTTGTATGTCGAATATAATAAAAACAAACACACACATAAACACAACAAAAATTTAAAATAGCCATGATAATCCACACAGCAGGAAGACAGAAAGACAGACCAATAAAACAGTATTGACAGCCCATAAATAAAACCACATATGTAAGGAGAAATGATTTTTCAAAAAGTAGTCAAAAACACACAATGGATAAAAGAAAGCCTCTTCAATAAATGGCTATGGGAATATTGGAAAGACACATGCAAAAAAATAAAACAAGTACATTTTGTCCCCCTGCACAAAAATTAATTCAAAATGGATCAAAATCTATACTTAAGATCTAAAACAATAAATTACATTAAATAAAACAAAGACATTAAACTTATGAATCTAAGCCATAGAAAACATTTAATAACTTTGACCATATGACCAAGAGAGTAAACGTAGCAATAAGTAAATGGTACCATATCCAACTAAAAAGCACCTTCAGGGATAAGAAACTGATGAAAAAACAAAAAAGCAGCCAACAAAATGGATGATAATTTTTACAAACAACAGTTCCAATAAAGTGTTTATATCCAAAACATAAAAAGAATTCACAGAGGTCATAACAAACAAACTATCCAATTAACAAATGTGGAGAGCCCGACCTCGATTACTAGTCAAGGCACACAGAACAAGTGACCATCTGCTTCTCCAACCTTCCTTCTCTCCCTCTTCCCCCACTTTCTCTTCAACTCTTGCTGCCATGTCTCTGTTGGAGCAAGTTTGCCCCGGGCAGTGAAAATGACACCAAAAACTTGCATCAGGCACTAAAGTATCAACAGTTCAGTTTACAAGCAAATGAACATTGGCCCAACTGGGCATAGCATTGCCTTATAGAGGGCTTGTTGAGTGTATCTTTGTTGAAGCTCATTTGGGAGTCTGTCCCTCTGCCTCCCTGCTTTACACTTAAGAAAATAAAATGTGGAGAGGAACTGAGCAAACATTTCTTCCATGAAAACCTACAAAAAGCAAATAGATATATAAAAAGTGCTTGTCTCCACTAGCTACTAGAGAAATTCAAGTCAAAATGACAGTGACATTCTATCTGACACTATTCAGATTACCTATTATCAAAAAGAGAGTTGAAAATCAGTGTTAGAGAGGATGTGGAAAAAAGAAATTTTCATTCACTGCTGGTGGGAATGTAACCTGGTACAGCCATTATGGAAGACAGTATGGTGGTTCTTCAAAAAATTAATAAAACTACTCTATGACCCAGCAATGCCTCTACTGGCTATAATCTGGTAAGCAAAAACATGAACCCCCATGTTTATCACCACCTTATTTACAGTGTCCAGGACATAAAAAAAATCAAAGTGTTCTTTGATAGAGGATTGGATATAGAAAAAGCAATGCTTATACACACACACACACACACACACACACAAATACAATGGAATACTACTCAGCCACAAGAAATGATGACATATTGCCATTTATGCAATAAATAGACCTTGAGAGAATTATACTGAGTTAAATATATTTACCATAAAAAGCTAAGAATAATATTATTTGACACTTATGTGGGACATAAAATTGAGTTTTATGGACACAGATAAAAGTGAGGTGGTTACCAAGTTAGAGGGTTTTGGGAAGAAAAGGTAGAGAGGGGTGTAAAAAGGGACAAATACAAGGTGATGTAAAATGACTTGACTTTGAGAGATTGGTATATAATATGTTGGTGGTAGTGGTTGCACAAACATGAAAATGTACTTAATTAAGATCACTGAATTGTACACTTAAAATGTTTCAAGTGGTAAATTTTATGTGTCTTTGCCACAATTAAAAGTAAAGATTTAAACAAAAAAAGTATGACCACTCTGTTGTCATTTCTTCCTTAAAATTTTTTTTCATTAGATACCAACATGTGTAAACCTCTAGAACAAGGGTCCCCAAACTACGGCCTGCGGGCCACATGCGGCCCCCTGAGGCCATTTATCCGGCCCCCGCCGCACTTCTGGAAGGGTACCTCTTTCATTGGTGGTCAGTGAGAGGAGCATAGTTCCCATTGAAATATTGGTCAGTTTGTTGATTTAAATTTACTTGTTCTTTATTTTAAATATTGTATTTGTTCCCGTTTTGTTTTTTTACTTTAAAATAAGATATGTGCAGTGTGCATAGGAATTTGTTCATAGATTTTTATAGTCCGGCCCTCCAATGGTCTGAGGGACAGTGAACTGGCCCCTTGTGTAAAAAGTTTGGGGACCCCTGCTCTAGAACATACATCTGCAAACTGTTGCCTGAATGCTATATTTGGACCCCAGCCCGCTTTTGTAAATAATGTTTTTTTTTTGTAAGCTAGCCACACCAATTCGTTTTCCTAATGTTTTTGATGCTCCAAAGGCAGAGAGGAGAGGCTGATACAGACACCACACAGCTCAGAACCCTGAAGATACTTAATCTCTGGCTCTTTACAAAAAAGGGTACTGACAGTATGCATTTAAAATGCCCTTTCAAACAGCCCCTTAACTTTTTTTTCTCTCATTTCCACTTAAACGAGCTACAAGGACACATAGGTTTCCAGAAGTATCTCTCTCCTCCAGGGGGAAGTCCCTAGATATGAGACCACTGCATCAAAGCCCAGTGGTCCAGGGACTCAAGGAAACATCAAACACTTTCAGCATCAGGTGACAAAGAGAGTAATTTAAAAAAAATATTTGAAGTGATAGCTCTATACCTGTATTCATGGCAACATTGTTCACAGTAGCAAGGCGTGAAAACAACCCAAGTGTCCACTGGGTTGATAGATGAATAATATGTGTCTTATACAGAGTGGTATAATATTATTCATCAACAAAATAAATAACATTCTGATACCTGATACAACATGAAACAACATTAAGATCATTAATTTAGCCTTTATCAGGTTCCAAACCCCAAGGTCACCAGTTTGAGTGATGGCTCACCAGCTTGAGCATGTGTTTATAAGCTTGAGTGTGGGATCATACATAGCCCCAGGTCACTGTCTTGAGCCTAAAGGTAGCTAGCTTGAAGGCCAAGGCCTCTAGTTTGACCCCAGGGACGCTTTCTTGAGCACGAAGTCACTCTGCTAGTCCCTCAGTCAAGGCACATATGAGAAAGCAATTGATGAACAACCAAAGAGCCTGAATGAAAAACTGATATTTCTCATCTCTCACCCTTTATGTCTGTGTGTCCCTATCTGTTCCTTTCTCTGTCTCTCTCTGTCTCTGTCACAAAAAAATTTTAAAGCCCAAATTATTTTTTTAATTATTTTTATTATATTTTTTCAACTTTTTAAATTATTTGTAAAGTTCTTTATTTTACTTGTTATTTATTTTGTTTATTTTATTGATTTTAGAGAGAAAGGAAGAAAGAGAAACAGAGAGGGAAAGAAACTTTAAGCCATTTCTATATGTGCCCTACCAGGGATCTAACCAGCAACCTCCCTGCTTCCAGATAATACCCTAACTAACCAAGCAATCTGGCCGGGGCTTTTATAAAATAAAATAAAATTATTAAATTTAGTTAAAATTTATCATCTGGGAAATGACATCTCCAAACACTGTTTAAAACCAACTCATACTTTTGTTCTTTCATTTGAAAAATGCTTTATATTTCAAAATGTTCTCTAGCTACACCCAATTCTGGATTCCTGTTCAGCTCTGTTCATCCATTTGTTGTTCTGGGCCAGCATTTATTGGGTGATTCTTATATGTGCCTTGACTGGGAATGGAACCTGTAACCTTGTGATGTTGGGAGAATACTATAAACAACTGAGCTATCTGTCCAAGACCACATTACCTTTCTTAATATCATACACAATAAATTCTGATGTATAATGTAATCATCTGACTACTACTCTACACCCTTCCCCATTTATTCTTTAGTATATCTTTCCTAGTTTATGGACTTCTGTATGAATTTTAAACTAGTCTATCAAATTGTCTGAAAATTCTACCTGTTATTTTGATTGAGATAACCTTGAAGGTACAGACCAGTTCTAGGAGATACAATGCGTACCATAAAAGTCTCCATAAGTAATCTCCATTTATTCAGTTGTTTTCTTGGCATTTAATGTCATTTTCTATTTTGGAGAATGTGGTGCACTTTTATAAATCTATTCTTAAATGCCTATGCACTTTTCTGGATGCAGGCTACTGTTTTATCACATTTATTAAGAGGTTATTGCTTTTTGTGTTAATGCTGTTTATTACAGTAGTTCTTTCTTGACAAAAAAAAAAACAATAGTTGCAGCTATCTTGCAGTTATTATTTCAATAACTAAAACATCTGCATATAATTAAAACATGACCTTCTTTTTCCAATTCAAACAGTCACTAGAAAAAGGACATGTATATTGGGCAGGTGTTTATTAATAATATTAAATATACTTGCCTTTTTTATGATTACTCACACATTTGATTAAACATGATAGCCATGAACTCATAGTTAGTTTTGCTTTTACTGCCTTTTCTTTGCCCCAGGCTAGGGGTCTGCCATAGCTCAATCTTATCCAGAAGGTTCCTATTGTTACTGAGTGCCAGCCCATGCTGGGGAGTACTCCTGACACAATTTAGCGTATAGCTGCAGCAAAAGAAAAAAATTCTTATGAGCATATACAGTGTGTGTTTGTCAAAGATATTGTACAAACATGCCGTAGTAAGTGTAACCTTGTTGGTTTTTTCCTATATATGCCTCTCTACCTGCAAGCTCATTGCCATTTATAGCAAGAGTTGTAGTGGACAAACCACTGGCATGTAAAGAAAATTTCCAAACTGATTGCATCAATTTGGGCTCCAGTTTTGGTATGTTGCAGTTTCACCACAATATTTGGGGGCTCACCCTGGATCGACCAGACTTTTCTGGTGTGATCAGAGCCTAAAGGGTGTCTGCCTAGGGGAGGTCACTGAGGAACGTTCCTCAGCCCTGGCCAGCAAGTGGCACTCAAAAGGACCTTGAGCCACACAGGGTCTTACTGGTAAGCAACAGGGTTGGGACATGTTGGGGCATCCCCGTGGGGTCGGCAGCAAGGCTGGATGCAGCATAACCTTCATGGCTCTATCCTGGCATACCACCATGGCCAGTGATTACAGGTTTGGTTGGCCAGTCAGATTTGGTTAGCCAGTCAGGGCTCCTGTTCTTCTTGTGGGTCTGTGCTGTTCTCTGGAGGACACCTCCCTGTTTCCAAATTCAAAAATTTGTATAATTCGGCAGAGAAATTAAGGAGGTGGTAAATCAACTCTCTGGGTTACTGAATTTTAGCTTTACTCAAAATTTTTGCTTTTTCTTTATATTTTGGACTGGTGTTGGTCAAATTTGTTTGGGACTAGAATGTAGATAGGGTATATTTGTGGCATTGCTGCATTTTGACTTTGAAGATGTGAAACTCTAGTGTGTACATAGAGCCTTCAGAGCTGTTTGCTGAGTTGAAACTCCAGAAACATGTAGGTGAGGTAAATCTTGTTTTCCTAAGTTATAACTCTGGAATTTTGTAGGTAAAACAGATTCTTTGTTTTACTTAGTTGTAACTTCCAGAGTGTGCAGGTAGAACAAATCTTCTGTTTGGTTGAGTTGAAACTTCAGAGATGTGAAGGTAGAATGAGATTTTCAGCTTTACTGAGTTGAAACAAGTTTCACTGTGGACTCTCCAAAGACTGAGATGTTGATAGGAGTTCTGTTGTTCCTGTCTTAGAATTCTTTGGGATACATTAATTTTACTCTGGAAAGTGGGCCTCCAGCAACGTCCAGTTGTGTTTTCACATTTGGTCGTGCTCTAGAAAGACAACTAAAGGGAACTGAGTGGAGACCCCAGACTTGCAGAGGCATCTAGTTGTGTTAAGCTCTTGGAGAAAAACCAGAGTAGGGAAACCTTTGTATTTGTCGAGATCTCACTCTTTTCTATTTTTGTGTCTATCTAGAAAACTATGGTTTATAGGAATTTCTGGTGCCATGGCTTCTGTGCACCTGAGAGGCCACGAGGGAGAGCCTTTTTCTCATTTATGAAGCTTTGTCTTTGTGTGAAAATATTCACTATTATTTTACTTAAAATAAAGCACACTCATTATTTGTTTATGATATGTAAAGTCTTTGTTTAATGTTTAAATGTGTTTGTTTTTAAGGCCTAGCTTGAGTTTTTGTGTCAAGAATTGGAGGTTTATGACTAGAAGGCAATCTTAAAGGTTATTCTCTTGGTTTTTGAATTGTAGCTGCAGGGCGCCCAGATAGATTTCACCCCTGAAGAAATTAACTCCTAAATTAATTCTTCCCCCTGTCTTGTGCAATAATTAAAACTTATATAGTCAAACATTCTTTTATTCTGATTGATAGTTAATTATCTGTCTTATTTTTCTTGCTTTTATAAGTGCACTAATTTTTGGATTTTTCTGAAGTATTTTTATCTTTGTAATTGGTAGCCTTAGCTATTAAATATAAAAGGAGGAGCCAGTTTACAGAAGAGCCCTTTAGGTTGTCTTTTAAAGCACTTTTAATAACCTTATAAAGATAGTGTAAATACAACACTGAATGGTCCAAGAAAAACCTACGTGCTCTCTGTGAATCACATTGGCCTACTTTCGGACAGAATGGCCAGTGACTGGAACTTTTAATCTCCGGATAGTAAGAAAAGTCTGAAATATCATAAGTGAGGATCCAGGCCACCCTGATCAGTTTTCATACATTAATCAATGTCTAAATTTAACATTGAATCTGCCACAATGGTTAAAAGCTTGTTCAATACCAAAAGGGCTCTACATCTTCCTAGTCCAGCCAGACTTATATCTAGGACAGAAAGGGGATTTGAAAGAAAGAATTAAAGCTCCACTAGAAAAAGATCAATGTGTGTATTGCAATAGGGAATATGCCTGGGAATGTTGCTCAGCCTGTAGGGGAAGTGCTGGCCGGTTAAGTGATTTAGATGAGAGAAGAGTAGAAACCAAGCCAGGACATTTTATGTGTGTTTCGAGGGGGTGAAGCTGTGGCCAAGGACAGTGAAACTTAGCCATGCTCCCTCCTCTCCCTGTCGTTCTCCTGCCTCAGCCATCTTGTTGCACCCAAGCAGAAGGCAAACAGCAAACAGCAAACCAAGAACCAAGAGAAGAGCCCTGCAGCCATCTCTCAGCACTCGGCTAGGCTGGGTTCAGCCTGTTTTGTGCGGAGTGACAGGTGAAAGGTGCTAGAATAAGGGTGAGATAACTAGAGAAAATATAGAATAGAAACTAGTTACAGATATCCACCTACTGACCAGAAAATGTGTTTTTTTTTTCATTTGGAAAATACTAGGTAGAAATAGTATTAAAATTAGAACTTTGCTTTTGAAAAAACCTTAGAAAAAAGAAAAAAAATAGAAATTAACAAACCATGGGTGTGGACCTTGCTAGTTAATTGGCAGTTTCTAAAATTAAAATTTTGCTTCAGAAACAGTAATAGAATCATAAGTAACAGGATTTTAAAAAATAGGATTATCAGAGACTGGCCCTTTGTGGGTTGATGATTATGACTGGACACCCTCACTAGTGTAAAAAAAAAATTAGAGAAAAGTTACAACACTCTCCCATGAGGCCGAGGGGGTGATGGGTTCTCTCTGAATTTTCCAATTTTTTGTGTGGTATAATTTTTATCTGATGGGGAAGACAAAAAGTTCATGAAGAAGACCCACTGCATTAGCCATAATAGTAAAAATAATTTTCAGGGAATTGCAGAAAAAATTAGAAATCTCATAGAGGCTAAAGCAACATACTATTGGAAAGACAATTTTGAAAAATTTGTTTTTTAATTAGCTGCTCAAAGCAAGGCAATTATTTAAAAGTAATGGATTGGATTATGCAGGACAAATGGCAGAAAAAAATAAAAGGGAAAAGGACAGACTCCTTTCTAGTTCTTGGAGTCTGCTTAACCCTTAGGCATCCTGCCCCTCATGTTGACTAAATATTGTAAATTACTATGGGTCAAAAGATTTAGTATCTCTTTGCCAGAACAGAAGTTTGTACAAAGAACTTCTTATAGTGTAAAAACTATTATTTTTGTATTTTTCTGAAGCAGGAAATGGGGAGAGATAGTCAGACAGACTCCCACATGCGCCCGACCGGGATCCACCCGGCACGCCCACCAGGGGTGATGCTCTGCCCACCAGGGGGCAATGCTCTGCCCCTCCTGGGTGTCGCTCTGTTGCGACCAGAGCCACTCTAGCGCCTAGGGAAGAGGCCAAGGAGCCATCCCCAGTGCCCGGGCCATCTTTGCTCCAATGGAGCCTTGGCTGCAGGAGGGGAAGAGAGAGACAGAGAGGGAGGAGAGGGGGAGAGATGGAGAAGCAGATGGGTGCTTCTCCTGTGTGCTCTGGCCGGGAATCAAACCCGGGACTTCTGCACGCCAGGCCGACACTCTACCACTGAGCCAACCAGCCAGGGCCATAAAAACTATTTTTTATGGTAGAAATGTATTTATTATTTCACAGGCCTTTTGTTAATCCTTTTTATTTGCTGTTTTATTGCCATGTGATATTGAAATATTGGTTTACATATTAGAAATTGCTAATTATGTCTTTTATGTAATGTTTAGTTCATTATCATTTTGAAACAATATTGTTCAATGCAAGGTAATATAAGAAAGGGAGTTATATCCTAGAAATCCTTAAAATCTATCTTTATCATGCTCTTTGTTTAAAATTTTTAATAGCTAATATGCTGAGTTATTCAGCAATGGAAAAAATCTGAAACCCTAAAGGTGACACCAAACATGTTTTTCTTGCAAACGTCTACCCTCTTATATTTGATCCAGCTAATAACTCTGTTTTTGTACTTCTCCAAAAGTTTATATAGACAGAAATGTGCCCTCAAGCCCCTCAGTGAGATCTTCTGAACATGGCTTTTAAGGTCCATAATGATCAAGAAAGGAACATAAAAGGCAAATAGAGTGCAAAAAAGATCAGAAAATACCAGCTTTCGGCATACACCCTTAAAGGCTCCAGCACCCTGAAGGGGCTTCTTAAAATTTCATCAGGGCCCTACTTCAAAAGTGGAATGAAAGGTCATTGAGCTAAATAAAGTCTGCCAGGCTTCTTGGCCCCACCATTGGACATGCCTTTGATTTGGAAAAAGGGGACATGGAAGGTAAGCTGCCCCCTTGCTCCATGGAGAAAGGGTTTAGTCTCTTCTAGCCCTAATCAAGCTATCTGGGGCCTAACCTTGTCCAGCCTCCTGAGACTTGGCACTAAAGGCTAAAGTGCCCAGTGTTGTCAGCCCCATCTCTCATCACTGAGGACAAGCCTCTAGTATTTTTTCTAATTAGCAGGTAAACTGATCTCAGTTCTTGTAAACATGAGGGCCACTTACTATACCTTGCATAATATTTGAGTTTTATTTATCCCTGAAAGATCTCTATTGTGGGTATTGTCAGTTTTATTTCTGTTGTTTTGTTCAATGTATTGTGTCTCCTTTATTCCTCTTGTCTCAATGTCCCCATGCCTATTTTAGGCTGGGACCTGCTCCTAATTCCAGCTAAAAGCAATGGTCATTAGAATGTAGACTCTAGCTGCAGAGTTTAGAGTATGACCACAACTCCAGTGCCTTGTGGATATTTTCTAAATATATGTGACTCCTGTTCTATAAAAAATTTCTCAAAATGAAGAAAAATTTAGTTACAACTGCAAATAATATAAAGCAGTAATGGTGTCAACATAGACTGAATGAAATTATGTTAACATGTTAAGGACATTTAAGACTGTAATAATTTTATTTTAAATTCTGTTATATTTGTTAGAACTTTGTTTTGTTTAATAATCCAGTAGGATTTGGTCATTTTATAGTATTAGGATGCATGTTATAGTATTTAACAACATTATCTGTTTTCATTTTAATGTTTATTGTATTTTTTTTAGTCTGCCTAAAATCATAACATAGAAATTAGTAATTCAAATGAGTAAAAAGATGCTACTTAAAACCAGTGGTGTTTTGGGACCCTATTGCCAAAGTTTTGTTCAAAACCAATTAGAAAAAGATTTTGCCAATTGGAAAAAAATAATTAGAGAAGCTGAACTTAGAATCTATTTAGTTTGTATCCAATTGAATACTAAGCAATATAAGAAAATTATAAAAAAAAAAGAAAATTGAATTTTCTCAGGTAAACATTTAGAAATAGACTTCAATAAAATAATTGACAATTGTTAGAAAAAGCTGTATAGAATTTTTTCAGTTTTAGCTTGGCCATTCTAGTGTTGGGCCTGTATTTGAGTCTACAGTTTCAAAGCTAGTAGTAAAGAAATTCAATATTAATTAGAAGCTAATTTGAAAATACATTGTGCCCTCAGGCATGAAAAGGTTCAGGGCAAGTAAAATAACTGAATCAAATCATAAAGAAAAGGTAACCGTCCCTTCCTTAAGAACTTGTAAAATTACAGGTTACACAGCAAACTGTTCAAAAGACTGTCTGAGAGGCACTTCCAACATTAAAAGAAGATCCAGTATCTCACTCAAGGGCTAAATTTTACATGGACGCATCACCACATCGTATTCCTGACAACTCCCACTTATGACGAGGTAGAAGGTATGCCCGCCTGGGTCCACCATAGCCAGTTGAAGCCTGCAGTCCCCACAGAAGCACCTTAGAGGAGAGCAAAGATTGACCACACCAACCCTTATAAGTTAACCCTGATAAAAATTGCATGCCCTACTCTAACCACAAACCAAATGCTAGTTGGTCTACATATGGAAAATGTATGAAGAAACTTACTATGGGCTCCCATTTAGTCAGACTTTAGAGAAAAGGGAAACAATGGTAAAAAGAAAGCCACCTTAATTATCACTAAGGCTTAAAAGTTTTTAAAATTAATAGTTCTAACTAAAATTAAAATTGTGAGAATAGACAATTAGTATATGTCAGTTGTAAAAGTTTTGTGCAGTTTACAGAAAATCAATTAGTAAAATTTATTTCTTTAGTGAACTGTATTGCTATTAATGCTGTCTGTTAAGTGTCTGTTACATGTAGTAAGTTTATATACCTATTTAACAGCTTCATGCTCTTTAATAAATTAAGTCAAAGATTTTACTTAAAAAATAAAACCAGTGGGGATTATTGTAAGGTACCAAAAAGGTACAAAATTAATATTGATATTCTAAGAGAAAGGTCAAGCTTTTTTCTCCCATCCTTCATTTATGGAGGGGAGAAGAAAGAATGTAGAATTTCTGGCTTGCAAGAACAATGTGTATTTTGTTTTAAATCAAAAATTAAGGTTAACTGAAAAATTTCTTCTCTTTTAATAGGAGACAGAATTTGCATACCACCTTTCATTGATTGTAGTTTCTCCCTCTTCCTGGAATCTTGAGAGTAAAATACCTCAAGGCTAGTGACAAAAGATGAACCCTAAAAGATTTTTAAACATCTTTGATTGTCTAACTTGAAAGTCTTTTTTTTTTTTTTTTTGTATTTTTTCTGAAGCTGGAAATGGGGATAGACAGTCAGACTCCTGCATGCGCCCAACCAGGATCCACCTGGCACGCCCACCAGGGGCGAGGCTCTGCCCACCAGGGGGCGATGCTCTGCTCCTCCAGGGCATCGCTCTATCACAACCAGAGCCACTCTAGTGCCTGGGGCAGAGGCCAAGGAGCCATCCCCAGCGCCCAGGCCATCTTTGCTCGAATGGAGCCTCACTGCGGGAGGGGAAGAGAGAGACAGAGAGGAAGGAGAGGGGGAGGGGTGGAGAAGCAGATGAGTGCTTCTCCTGTGTGCCCTGGCCGAGAATCGAACCCGGGACCCCTTGCACGCCAGGCCGACACTCTACCATGGAGCCAACCAGCCAGGGCCTTAACTTGAAAGTCTTAATGTCTCTGTGTATCCTTTAAACAAATGTCAGCTTCATCTTCTTTAGCTATTAGAGAAATGCAAATCAAAACGGCAATGAGATACCACCTCACACCTGTTCGATTAGCTGTCATTAGCAAGACAGGTAATAGCAAATGTTGGAGAGGCTGTGGAGAAAAAGGAACCCTCATCCACTGTTGGTGGGAATGTAAAGTAGTACAACCATTATGGAAGAAAATATGGTGGTTCCTCAAAAAACTGAAAATAGAACTACCTTATGACCCAGCAATCCCTCTACTGGGTATATATCCCAAAAACTCAGAAACATTGATACGTAAAGATACATGCAGCCCCATGTTTATTGCAGCATTGTTCACAGTGGCCAGGACATGGAAACAACCAAAAAGCCCATCAATAGATGACTGGATAAAGAAGATGTGGCACATATACACTATGGAATACTGCTCAGCCATAAGAAATGATGACATCGGAACATTTACAGCAAAATGGTGGGATCTTGATAACATGATACGAAGCGAAATAAGTAAATCAGAAAAAAACAGGAACTGTATTATTCCATACGTAGGTGGGACATAATAGTGAAACTAAGAGACATTGATGATAAGAGTGTGGTGGTTACGGGGGGAGAGGGGGGAATAGGAGAGGTAAAGGGGGTGGGGAGGGGCACAAAGAAAACAAGATAGAAGATGACAGAGGACAATCTGACTTTGGGTGGTGGGTATGCAACATAATTGAATGACAAGATAACCTGGACTTGTTATATTTGAATATATGTATCCTGATTTATTGATGTCACCCCATTAAAAAAATAAAATTATTAAAAAAAACAAAAAAAAACGTAAAGTTGTTACCAACCAATGTTACCTCAATAAATAAATAAAGTCCTTTGGATATAAAAAAACAAACAAACAAACAAATGTCAGCTTGTGCCATGATCTTATTCTCTAAGTGCTTGTGTGTAATCAAGGGTATATAAACAACCCTGAAATATTTTGGGGGCTAGCAAAAGATCTGGGTCTGCTGCCTTGTGTCAGCCATATGTGACCAGCATATTTAGTAAATATCCTCCTTTAATAAAACTCTTTAAAATTCATCTGGACTTGCTGTCTTTACATAAACCCAATGAAACGAGGTATGGTGCCTTTCAAAATTTGGGGTATGGTACTTTATAACAAAGAAAAAAGAGTAGCCAAGCTGCAGCTGGCTGCATGAGACACAGCGGAGAATTAAAAAAAATAAAGGACCTGCTGCTCCTATAACAGTTCCAAGCACCTAGCCCTCTCCCTTGGGCAAGGGTAATTTCAGGCACCCTGACTTTCTTATATTGTATAACAAAAAAACCTTTTTCTTAGATTAGGGACTGGGCCACTGCTTAGTGAGTCAAAGATAACAACTAGTCAGCAAGAGGCAGGGTATCACCACCTTGCTATAGTCCTGCTCTCTTCTGCTTTGGCACCGGAAAATCCCCACCTCAATGGGGAACCAAACCAGAGAACATTTAGGAAATTATAAGGTTACTATGTCCCTTAGGAAATTGAGGATCTTATGTAAACTTGAATATCCCACTCTTAAGAAAATGAGTCTGTAGAATTTGTATTCTTTGTGTTTTCTACCCCAGCACTTATATTGACTTAATATTGTAAAGCACTGTAGGTCACAGAGAGGGTTAACTTCTCTTTGCCAGCTAGGTAACGACAAAATAGTGACTATGTTTTGATGGTCATTTTCTTTGTAATTTAGTGGTTCATCAGGGATAGCAGTTCACAATCCTTTTATTGTAAATTTTATTAGTTTTTTTTCTAATAATAAAGCATATTGAATTGTTTAGACTGCCAAATATAAAGACTTCCTTTTTGTTCCAAGAATCTGTTATAGTAGAAAAAAATATTTTCTATGTTAGAAATGTATGTTATTTCATATGTCTTTTGCTAATTTTTTTATTTGCTATTTATCGCTCTGTGGTGTTGAAACTTTAGCTTAAATATTAAGAAATATGAAATGACTATTAATGAAATAATTCAGTAACTGTTAATTGATCAATGTTAAATAACCAAACTCAGAGTGACAAATATTTCTATTTATGAGCATAAAAAAATTCTCACCATAATAAGTAGAAAAGGGAACTCTGGAGACATAATCCTGAACATCCACTTGAATTACCACCTTGTCACATTGCAGTTGTTAATTAGCTAAGTGAATGGGTACATTGGTAAAAGTTACAGAGGAGAAACTGTTCAGATTTTACTTAATATTTCCTTTAGAAATGTCATAGAATAAATTCCTCAGAGTTCTGCTTGAGTTAAAAGCAGGGTGCTAATTTAAAGTGTCATAAGACCAATAGTTCAAATACATCTGAGAGTCAAGATAATCATACTATCATATAGCAAAAGAGAGAAATGTCAAACATTTAAGTTTTGTTTCCAGATTAAAAGGGCTAAAATATAAACAGAAACCTGTTTCTCTTATACTTTTATAATTATCTGTATCTGTGAATGTTTTTATTTCTCCTTCGTATTTGAAGGATAGCTTTGATGGGTATAGTATTCTTGGCTAAAAGTTTCTTTCTATCAAGTCTTTAAATATTGAGGTCCACTCTCTTCTTGCTTGTAAAGTTTCTGCTGAGAAATCCGATGATAATTTAATTGGCCTTCCTTTCTATGTTGAATTCTTCTCTTCCCTGGATGCCTTGAGAATGTTTTCTTTTTAGTTGGTTTGTCCAATTTTATTATGATGTGGCTTGGAGTAGGTTTGTTGGGGTTAAGAAAATTCAGTGTTTTGTTTGCTTCTTAAATTTGAGTATTTAGTTCATTCCACAGGCTTGAGAAGTTCTTGCTTATTATTTGATTAAATATGTTCCCCATTCCATTTTCTCTTTCTTCTCCTTCTGATATACCTATTTTATTTATGTTAGTCTTTTTGATGAAGTCAAACAATTCCTACAGGGTTTTCTTATTTGTTTTAATTTTTGAGTCTCTCTCTTCTCTAGGTTTTGCCTCAAGTTGTCTTTTTTTCTATGTCACTAATCCTAAATTCTATTAGGCCTTTTCTATTAGCTAAGCTTGTTACCTCATTTTTTAGCAAAAATTAAAAAAGAGAGAGAGAGTTAAGTGTTTTGGAGTGTAACTCTCTTAGAGAGAAAGGAAGAAGAAGAAAAGAAAGCAAATGGGCAATGGAACACTTCTGGGTAATGTATTCCAATGTGTTTTTCATCTCTGTTTTATTTGTTTTCATAGTTTCAATTTCCTTGGTAATATATTCTTCGTGTTCATTGAGTTGTTTTCTGAGCTCCCTAAATTGACTTTCTGAGTTTTATTGATATTTCTGAGTGTTTTTAGAATTTCTATTTTATATTCTCTGTCATTTAGCTCCAAGATTTTTCAATATGTTAAATTTTTCCTTCATAGATTTTTTCTTCATCTATCAGTGCTATGTCTGTCATTTGTATCCATAATATTCAATATTCTTTTTTTAATGGCATTTGAGGGTGGCATTCTTGATAGCACTAATGAGATTAATAAAGAATAAAAAGAAAAAAATGAAAAAATTTATTATTTCTTTTTATTCTCCTCTCCCTTTGTCCTTAAAAAAGTATCATAATAAACTGTGAAATACATTATGCTAAATGGAACAAAAACTATGTATAACAGAGGGCCTGTGTTGGGGAGATGTGATGAAGGGGCAAAAAAAGGTAGGAACTCACAAAATGCAAAAAAGAAAAAAATTTATGTCAAGAATAAAATGATTTGCTTTTAAGTAATTGTTGACTGAGATTTATAATGATAGAAATAATGGGAAACATAAAAAAGAAAAAAATTACTATTGTATTAAGAAGAACAAAAACTAGATGAAATAGAGAGCCAGGGTTGAGGGGGGAATATGAAGTAAAAAGTGAAGTAAAAAGCACCCAAAATGCCACAAAGGAAAAATTTGAGTCCCAAATAAATAATTTGTTCATGAGTGAGGATTTAATGAGAGAAAAAGTAAGAAGAAAAAAAAACTAATAGGGAGAAAATATATAAAAAAAGAAAAGAGCAAAAATTAAAAAAGAGAGAGAGAGTTAAGTGTTTTGGAGTGTAACCCTCTTAGAGAGAAAGGAAGAAGAAGAAAAGAAAGCAAATGGGCAATGGAACGCTTCTGGGTAATGTATTCCAAGAAGAGAAAAGAATAAGATATGCAAAAAATAAAAGAACCAAGGTGGAAGAAAAGAAATAATAAAGACAAGAAAATGAAAAAAAAAGTGGAAAAGTTATAAAGTCTGAGAACTTTTCTTGATTTTGAGAGGTTATCATTTTCCTTTTTCTTTTTTCTCCTTCTTCTTGGTCAGTGATTCTGTACCCCAGGCTCTGTCCCTGTGGCATGCTTAGGTAGAGATTTGCAGTTGATGACTTTCTATGGCAATGTCATTGATTTGGCTTCAGTCATGTTAGTAGTCAGGTACTGTTAACCTTTTCAGGCTCCAACCATAAGAGAGTCCATTTTCCCAGAGTTCCTCTCCTTCCTGAATTAGCAGCCTGATAATCCATCTATGCAGTTGCCATTGCCTCTGCCTGGAGAGGAAGAGGATCAAAGGGCTGGCAAATCCCCACTCTATCCCCACTCAGTGCAGGGCTCTGAGTAAGGTTTTGTCAGTCAGAGCCTCCAGCATTATTAGGCAGACCTGGGAGCCAATTGCTCGCAAAATGCCTTTCTATGCACCTCCAGGTGTGTTCAGTATGCCTCAGCACTCTGTGAGTCCACTCTTCCAAGCTTTTCACACTTTAAAACTTGTTTTGGCTAGAAATAAGATGCCCTTGTCTCTGTATACAAAACAGGAGGTCTAAAATCGGCCACATCCCTCTTTTTAATATATATGCATCAGTATGAAAGCTCTGCCAATCAGAAACACCAGCCTAAGTTGGTAGGAAGGAGTGTTGATTTCTGGTCAGTTCTCCTGTATATCTAGTTAAATTTGCCTTAGTGTTTCATATTATTTCTCTCTGTAGGCTTCCTTCTTGTAAAAAAGCCTAGAGCCTAGCCTGTATAACTTCTTCAGAGTTCTCTGAGATTTGTTCCATGGGATTGTTTTTTTCACCATGTATTGCTTGACAGGAGTTGCCCCTGCCACTACATGCATAGCAAGAAGCACTAAAGAGTATCATGCCTTTTATCTTAGATCTCTGAGCTGAGAGAAATCTTGTCAAAGCCACATAATTCAGTTGGGAGGTGAGCAGACAGTGGGTTTAGCTAACTATAGTGATTGGATCCCAAATCTGCTCTAGAGACAGAATGAAATTTACTTGTGCACCCCTCCTTTTAATGCTTTCAAATTTTATTTTTTCTGGAATGTTAGCTTGAATGGCTGGGTGAGGTGTCCTGCTTGCCAAGAGAAGTTTGGGCATAGGGAAGTTCAATTTTGTGCACTCCATGTGCGCTGTTGTTCAACGTGCAGGGACCACACTGAGACTCTGGTCACAGCCCACGCAGAAGTCTCTAACCATGCCCCTCTGTCCAGGAACACGGTCTACCACTCCTGGTGCATTAGGAGTAACTTCTCTAACACTATCTTGATCGCCAACCAAAATAATGGGGCTAATGTTGGCCACCGCTCACCAGCCATTGCCGGGGTACAGCACCGGCATTAACTCATGTGGGCTGAGTCGCCATTGGAACATTCTTTCCTCAGCTTGAAAGAACGTCTGTGTTGCCACCCGGCTCCCTCCACACTCTCAGCCTCCACTTTCTCTATGTACTTTGTGAAAGCAGCCTTGGATCAGGTTAGTGAGAAAGGCAGAGTATTTCATTCTTCATCTTATTTTTACAGAGTTGATTATATATTTAGTCACCTTTTTGATCAATCATACCTTCATGTTCAGTTGTGAGACCTCCAAATGCTCCAAGGATAGATTTTTCTGTTACTGGTTGAAGAACTTGTTGAAATTTTGGGTAGAGGAATCAAGAGCGCTCCTCATGACACCATTTCTCTGACATTACTTTTATTTCTATTTCTGATAGAGGTAGAGTGCCTGTTGAGCTCTCTAAGTCTTTTTAATTTATGAGTCTCTCTTCTATTTTTTTCTCTAGCATCTCTAGTTTTGTGTCTTTGATTTCACTTATACTTCCTTTGTATGGCATATTCTATTTACTAAACCTGCTACCTCCATTTTCAGTTCACTTATTGAGTTCTTTATTTCTGTTTTTAAAGTTTCAACCTTCCTTAAAAGCTATTTTACTCATTAAGTTGGTTTCTGAGCTAAGTAATTATGTTGCCTTCTGGTGTCTTTTTACCATCATTGCATATTTTTTGAACTTTAATTTTGAATTCTCTTTTCTTTAGCTCCAAGGTTTTCTTAGAATTGAGTTTTAGTTTTTTGTTTTTTGTATTCAATTTCTTTTTTTGGATGGCAATTGAAACTGATATTTTAAAAAATTCCAACAAAAAAAGTAATTTTTAATTAAAAAATACTATAAATATATAAAAAAAATTAAAAACTATGACAAGAAAAGAAAAGTATTGAAAAAATCAAAAGCAAACAAAATAATAAGAAACCCCTACAAAATATAAAAATTAAAGAAAATAAATCCAATGATGACACAGAGTTAGTGCTGGCTGTGTATTACCCTTCAGAAATATGTACATGTGGTGTGTTGTTGGAGGCAATGTAGGATGTGTTATGGGTCAAAGTAGGATATTTTATTGGGAATTTGGTAAAACCTTGAGTTGTTACATTTTGCCATTTTGTTTTTAGTAAATATTACAACAAAGATAAAAAGCTCAAACACTAGAGAACTGGAAACAGATATTATGGGCCAGTTTCCCTAGAGAGATGGACTGTTTCAGGTGGAAACAGCAAATCAAAAAACAGAAAGACCTATCATTAGAAATCTGCAAGCAAAAATTTCTTTATGTAATTAGCTTTTTCATTTTTTCTCATGGTCTCACCTGAGAAAATTATATCTTCAATGAAAATGAATAAGAGGCCATATGCTCAAAGAGACAAACTAAGGGGATACCTGCATGGTGACATCACAAACTTGGAAACCTAAAATAACCACACAGGAATGTCTGAAATAAAGACATTTTAATTAAAAGCAGTTCCTGGTTGTAGTCATGTCCCAGGACTATATTTATTGCTAATAAAAGTAAACGCTTACCTTAACTGAGCCCATTTATTATCTTTTTGTATTTAAAATAAGGTACCTAATAACATACATTTGAAATGTAATGTAATCTCCTCTAGATCCCTTAGGATATAACTACTCTACCAGATCAGAAACCAAAAATCCTTTATTGTTTTTATCATGTTTATTGCATACTGTTAACTAATGTATATGTTCAACAATGTATTTCTGTATTGTTTTGTTATTGTTTTTTATTCAATCCTAGAAATATTTCTGCTTTTATTATTCCTACTTTTTTATATAACACCAACTGGTTTCATAAGACCCACTTATATCTTCCATTTAGATTATGGTGTTTAAATTAATTGGGTAAACTGCCATTTCTCAGAGCATTTTCTTAGTTCATAGAGGATTTGCTTTTCAGCAATTGTAAACAGTTTGGCTCACATAAACTCATAAATATGTTACAAATTTCTTCATTGTCATGACTGGCAAGGCAAAAGACACACTGGATGATATGTACAATGTGCAGAGCACACGAACTCTTAGGTGGATCCAGCGCTGAGAAACAGCACCTCTGCATATTTATTGAGTTCCAAAAGTCATAGCTCAGCAACTAAAATTTTAAACTTACACAGGCCATTTTTCCCATTCATTTCATCCCCCACCCTGCACATCTACTGTTTCTTTTCATGAACAAGGACACAGGAGAAGACAGAGTTTCAGAACTTAATAATCACAAAGTACATTTGGTTCTCATAGGCATTCCTCCAAGAATGTTGCATACATGCACTTGAGTAACCCAGGCCAGTGTCTCTCTATAACCAACACACTCCAAGGTCTCCTGTCTCCTATTAACCCTTGCTCTGCAGTTAACTGTATTTATACTAGTGTGGAGTAATCACCAAAATAAATATTTTTTACAGGTTTAGATATTTCTTTTTTAAAATTTATATTCAGAAAATTAGCTTTAACATGGTGACAGTGATCAATAAAGATAAATAGGTTTGGTTTTGGACAGTTGATACAGTGGTTGAGTGTCAGCCAGCATGTGGATGGCTGTCCAGGGTTTGATTCCAGGTCAAGACACACAGAAGATGTACCCATCTGCTTCTTCTCCACTTACCTTCTCTCTCTCTATCTTCCTTTTCCCCTTCTGCAGCCATGGCTTAATTAGTGCAAGTTGGCCCAGGTAATAAGTATGGCTCAATGGCCACTGCTTCAGAGGCTAAGAAAAACTTGGTTGTTTAGCAACAGTTCAAAACCCCAAATGGGCTGCTGGTGGATTTCAGTTCCAAGGGGTGTGAGAGAGTCTGACTCTGCCTACTCTCTTCTCAATTAATAATAATAATAAAGAGATAAAAGTTTCAGGTAAACACTTCTATAGCATTTAAACTGCTGATTGTGCTGTTTACCCATCACCCAAAATCAAACCATTTTTAAAACATTGCTTATGCTAAAATTTACTTGCTGTAGTGCAACAGAGTTCCACAAATGCCCCCAGGATCACTTTAAATATCTGTACTTGTGCTTTGGTACTATTAAGAAAAATTATATCTTAACAGCATCTCCTCTGGATCTGATAAATTAAGGTGAGCTTCTCTTGTATCTCAAACCTTTCTGTTTTATTCTGAGTGGCTCTGACTTAATTTTAACTTTTAGTGAAAAATCACATAGGTGTAACTAAGGGCAAAGTGTTAAGAGAACCCAAGTAAAAATGCATAGAAAAATAATAATAAATGGCTGTTTTTAATTTTGGCATTTTGAATTAGAAATTCTCACCTAAAAGTCTGAGAAACAATTTTGAATCCAAAACCTAGAAGCCTTGGGCTTTCTAACACTTGATCAAATATGGCTCCCCTGATTACTTTTTTTCCCTTTTTTCTTTCTTTCTTTTCTCTCCTTCTTTTTTTCTTTATTTTGTTCTTTTTTTCTTTCCTTCTCTTTTTATTTCTTTCTTTCCCTAGCGGCACACAGTAGGTGGCAAGGGCAGCTGGAAGATTTGGGGCCAGTCTGCAGGTGGCCCAGCATAAATCTGGTGGTAAATTACCATTCCTACAAAGAACGTTTTAGAAAAAACCTTGTCAAGGACACTCTAAGGAGGCTCAGAGATTGTTGACTGGCTTGGCTTTGCTTTAGTGTGGCCAAGATCTCAGTGGAAAATCACGAGTATCCCAGACCAAGGATTCAACTACATGGTTCCTGTGTTCTCTCTGGTTTCATATCAAGTGTGGATTCTAGGCAGGCAGCAGAGGTTGCTCCCACCCAACTTTTGCAGGCAAGCACCCTTAGCTGTCTCACACACATGACAGTGCAGAGATAGGTATTGCACCTCTTGTGTTTTTTCAGAATTTAAACAGGAATGTGATATCTACAACATAAGAACCTCTAGCACCTGTGTGATGACAGTTTTGTGTACATACAGTACATCCTTTCTTAGGCATTTAAAGGAATTGGGAGTGACCCACCACATGCAGGTGTGGTAAGCACTTACTCTTCTGCACCAGCACACCCAGAACAGGGTAGTGTCTGGAAGAGTCTGGCAAAAGAATCCCACTAGTGGAGCAGGTAGCCTCAGGAGACCATGAATCCAAAGGCACCACACTTAGGAATCTGCAAGAGGCAAGGGGGAGGGTTAGCCAGTTGGAATGGGGCCATGTGTGTAGTGTGTGTGGCTGGGCCAATGAATTTCACCATTGGTTTCAGTTTGGCTTTTTGGATTTTTGGTCTCATCTTCCATTGTCTTTGTAAGCTCATTGACCAAAATGAAGATTCAAAACCACCCCCAGATATCAGCCATCATCAGTGAACAAGATGAAGACCTGATGAGCTACTTGACCAACTTAGAGGTCAGACTGTGCAGCCGGTGATGCAGGCGGGAAATGGAAAGAAGTGTCTGAGCATGGAGACTGGCAGAGGGGAAATGGGATATTCATGTGAGCATGTAGGGTGACCCTAATTTTACCTCTTGGGAAATAAAGGAACTGGTTCACCCAAAGTACACATGCAAATTGATGTTTTTCTTTTGGAGCAACCCCTACTTTTTTAACGAGGTGATTATTACGAAGTATCACCTCAGGCTTGCAGGTGAGAGATGTTGTTCACCATGAGAATTTGGGGAGAGAGATCAGACAGTGTGGGTTGGTTGTGCATGCAGTAAGAAATGAAAATCATCCCAGCTGTGTTCTCCCAGGGTTTAGATCATCAACTCCAGTGTAGTGCACTGGTTCTGAGATTATGAATGTGGTGTCCCCAGCCAGAAACATGACACAAACAGCATTAACTTCCGCAACTGGTTGTCTGAACAAAACCTGCCAGGGTGAAGCTGGATTTCTGGGGTGGATCTGCTTGGGCAATGTTCAGGAGTGGTGATGGTGGAGGCATGGGGACATGGAGAGTGGATTGACCTGTTTTTCCCGACTCTCTTTTCTGTCTCAGATCATCACAGAAGACCTGTGGCCCAATCCTTTGCAGCATTACCTGAGGGACACAGGCCCCAGAGGAGGGACCGTGCAGGAGTACATGCTTATGAGAGTTACAAGAACAGGGCACTGAAACATGCATCCTGGAACAAAGAAATATCAGTTTAGAAAGAAACATGAAAAATGATGTTCCGGTAACCTGAAAATTACCCTTGGGTCCTGGGGCTATTTTGTGTTGAGGGAAAGACCTGGAAAGGCCCTAGAGGAAGGCAAGCAAGAGGCAGAAATTGCCTGAGCTTCCAGGGTAGGTGGGCCAGCATCATGGTTCCTCCCCAAGTTTGTGTAGTGGTATTTTCAGAGCATTCATTTATGAGCTAGGCCACATGCCATTCTTTGAGTTTCTTGTCTTTTGAGTTTTGCTTCTGCCAGCAAACTCCTAGACATTTAGGCTTCACTCATTGTCAGTGTTTCTAAATCACATTCTGTCAGATATTAAAATGACCTGTCACGATTCCTCACACATGCCCACCAGGCTGCCAATGGCACCAGGCTCTCTGGAGGGCAATATTGAGGATGAGGGATAAAATAAACAGGGTGTCACAAAGGGTAGCTCTATGGACATGGACACAATGGGATGGAGTATGACCTAGACAATGATAGTTTCATGGCAGTGACTGTGTGTGTGAGTGTGTGCGCGTTTGGTGTGTGTGTGTGTGTGTGTGTGTGTGTGTGCTATTGCATAGTCGTGTTTGGAGGGAAACAGGTCAGAGCATTAAACTGGACTTCTTGTGTGTGTGGGGGTGAGTGGGTGGAAGGATCTGGGTGGAGTCTGCACACGCCAGCAATGGTGAAAGATTCTGCATGGCTCTTGTATACCGGATAACCGAGGATAAAAGGATGGCCTATGTAAGGTCCAGAGTGCTTAAGCCACCTGCCTGGAGTGACCTTGAATGAGAAATAAGAAGTGCACAAGTGCTTTCATTTTCCTGTTGTTTGTAGCTGTGATATGATGTCCTGTTGAGTAGATGACATCAAAGGGGATAGTTGAAGCAGCTGCTCCTAGAATCCTCCCAGAGTCACAGAAGGGCAGACATTCATGTTTGAGCCTGAGTGTCCTGGGTGGCTAAGGGTTAGTCATGTTACATGGTAATGTGTGAGAATATGAGAAACAATCGGGCTGACTGCTAATCAGGACACATGTTCCTTTGTGGGTGACAGTCACTGAGTATAGTCCCAGAGAACAGGAGTCTGAGTAGTTCCTGACCCTGTGGACTTCAGGGGCTTTGTCTTGGCATGATTACCTCATGTGCTTCTGTGGTGGTTTTTTCAATGGTGGTTGCCTTTGAGTAATGAAAAGGGTCCCTACCCTGTTCATTGTAGGCAAACTATTTTGTGAGTACTTTTGCGCTCCATCGTCCTTTGCTACTGTTAATCTCCATCTTCTCCCCCCCTTTCTTTTTGTTGTCGTCACAGTTTAAATTTGGTTTTATTGTGTTCTTCTTGGAGCTTTTATTTGTGGCTCTGTTTTTTTTGTTCTTTGTATCTGATTGGAGAACCCCCTTTAGTAATTCCTGGAGTGGGGGTTTTCTGATGATAAGTTCCCTCATCTTTTCTGTATCTGTGAATGTTTTTATTTCTCCTTCATATTTGAAGGATAGCTTTGATGGGTATAGTATTCGTGGCTGAAAGTTCCTCTCTTTCAGAACTTTAAATATTGGGGTCCACTCTCTTCTAGCTTGTAGAGTTTCTGCTGAGAAATCTGATGATAATCTAATGGGCCTTCCTTTATATGTTGTATTCTTCTTTTCCCTGGCTGCCATGAGAATTTTTCCTTTGCTGTTTGTTTGTGTCAATTTCATTATGATATGCCTTGGAGTAGGTTTGTTGGGGTTAAGAAAACTCGGAGTTCTGTTTGCTTCTTGAACTTGAGGCTTTAGTTCTTTCCACAGGCTTTGGAAGTTCTCATCTATTATTTGTTTGAGTATGTTCTCCATTCCATTTTCTCTCTCTTCTCCCTATGATATACCTATTATTCTTATGTTATTCTTTTTGATGGAGTCAGATAATTCTTGTAGGGCTATCTCATTTTTTTAAATTTTTGAGTCTCTTTCTTCTTCTCTCTGTTGTGGCTCAAGTTGCTTGTCTTCTATTTCACTAATCCTCTCTTCTATCTGACCTGTTCTATTAGCTAAGCTTGTTACTTCGTTTTTCAGTTCGTGAATTGAGTTTTTCATCTCTGTTTGATTTGTTTTTATAGTTTCAATTTCCTTGGACATATATTCTTTGTGTTCATTGAGTTGTTTTCTGAGCTCCCTAAATTGCCTTTCTGTGTTTTCTTGTATATCTCGGAGGATTTTTAGGATTTCTATCTTGAATTCTCTGTCATTTAACTCCAAGGTTTCCAATATATTAAATTTTTTCTCCATAGATTTTTCCTCATCTAGCTATGTTACCTCTCTTTCTTTGTATCCATGATATTCAATTTTCTCTTCCTTAATGACATCTGAGGGTGGTTGTGTTGATAGTATTAATGAGATTTAATAAAGAATAAAAAGTTAAAAAAATAAGAAATCAAAAAGAGTTGTTTTTTTTTAAAAAAATTAATAATGAAATAAAGAAAAATAAAATAAAATAAAAATTTAAAAAAAAGGAAATTATTCCCCCCTCCTTTTTTCCTCTCCTCTCCTCTCCCCTCTTTCTTGAGAAAATCTTGTGGTGAACTGTGAATTATAACAAACAATGCCTGTAATGGAGGGCCTGAATTGGGGAAAAGTAATAAAGGGGCAAAAAAAAAAAAAGAAGAAAAAAAAGAAAAAAGAAGGGAGTATGGACCCACAAAAAGCAAATAAGGAAAAAATTTGGGTCAAGAATAAAATGATTTGCTTTTAGTGTTGGTTGACTAAGAGTTATTATGAGAGGAATAAGAGGAAAATAGAAAAATGGGGGGACAAATTAAAAAATTACTATTGTATTTAGTGGAACAAGAACTAGATAAAATGGAGAGCCAGGGATGGGAGCACTGCTAGTGAGTTAAAAAGGTGAAGTAAAAAACCCCCAAAATGCCACAAACATAATTTTGAGGCCCAGATAAGATAAGTTGTTTGTTATTGAGGTTTGAATGAGAGGAGATGTAAAGGAGAAAGGAAGAAACTAATATAGAGGGAAAAGAGAGAGAGAGAGAAAGAAAGAGGGAACCACTAAAAGAAGAAAAAAGAAAAAAGAGGAGAGAGAGAGAGTTAAGGGTTTTGGAGTGCAACCCTCATAGAGAGAAAGGAAGAGGAGAGAAAAGATAATGGGAGATGTAACACTTATGGGTAGTGTAGTTCAAGGAGAGGAGAGAGTAAGACCAGCAGAGAGTTAATCGGCTAAATTGGAGGAGGAAAAAAAATATCAAGAATGAAGATAAGAGAAACAAATGAATATAATAAAATGGGATAGGTTATAAAGTCTGCAGATTATTCTTGATTTTGAGAGGTTATCTTCTTGCTTTTTCTTTCCTCTCCCTCTTCCTGGTCGGTGACTCTGTACCCCAGGTTCTGCCCCTTTGGCACGCTCAGGTAGAGGTTTGCAGTTGATAAGTCTCTATGGTGATGTCATGTATTGTGCTTTAGTCTCGTTGGCAGTCTAGGCTCATTAGCATTTATAGGCTCCGACAGTGAGAGAGTCCATGTTCCTGGAGCCTTTCTCCTAGTCTTTCCTTCCTCAATTAGTAGCCTGATAATCCAGCTATGGGGTTGCTGCTGCCTCTGCCTGGATAGTAAGAGGCTCAAAGAGCTGGCAACTCCCCACTCTATTTCCACTCAGCACAGGGCTCTGGGTAAGGCTCAGTCAGTCAGAGCTGCTAGCATAATCAGGCAGGGTTTCTGCCCACTCAAAGACCTCTGGCTCTGCCACTCTGTCCGGTAACACAGGCGGGCACCCACTTCTGGGGAGCTTGGAGGAAACTCTCGCTCACTATCTGCATGCGCAGACCAGGATATCCAGCCAGCAGTCCCATGCTCTGAGTGAAACCCCCAACCACGTGGGAAAGTTGCAGCGTTGGAATTGGCTCTCGCTCCGTCCCCGTGCGCGGCTTTTGCAAGGTGCTGGGGCGGCTCGAGATTCCACTTTGGCCCACACAAAGGCCCCTGACTCTGCCCCTCTGTGCGATAACACAGGCGCACACTGCCGAGGCACTCGGAGGAATCTCTCGCTCACTATCTGTGCACGCAGACCAGGATATGAGGCCGGCCGCTTTTCCCTCTGAGTGAATCCCCTACCAGCACGGAAAAGTTCCACTGTTGGAATTAGTTCTCGCTCCCTCCCATGCGCAGCTTTCCCAGGGCTCTGGGGCTGCCCAGAGATTCCGCTTTCAGCCCACAGAAAGGCCTCTGACTCTGCCTCTCTGTGAGGTAACACGGGCACCCACTCCCAGGACATAGGAAGAAATCTCTCGCCCACTATCTGCGCGCTGACCAGAAGATTGGGTAAAATGGCTGCCCCACCTGTCTTTCTTTGTTTGGGTTTGGCGCGAGTGTTAGCTTGTATTGCCCGGGTTGCCACAGGATCAGTTTTTCCTCAGCTTGGATCTCCGTGCCACAGCCTGGTTCGGCCGTTTGTGCTGCAGCCTGGATCTATTCACCCCCTTTGCCCGCCTCAGTTTCTATATTCGCAGATCCCAGAGAAATCTGCCCTGTTTAGGTTAGTGAGGAAGGCGGAGCATTTCTTACTCCCTCATTCCTTCGGGGTTTGGTTATATATTTAGCCAATTTTTCGCTCGATAATACCTTTGGGTGTATTGCGAAACATCCAGAGGCTCCAAGGATAGGTTTTTCTGTTTCTGGTTGAAGATCTTGTTGAATTTTGGGGGAGATTTATCGGTATCGCTTCCTACCCCACCATTACTCTGACGTCATCTCTTTGGCATGATTACCAAAGACCCCTTTGGCTCTTACATCTTTAATTGACTTGAGGGAAAACAGAAAATGATCCAGGTTTGCAGTAATTTTGAAACAAGAAACATAAGCATTGTCATGCAAATGTGAACCTGCAAAGTTATAGGCAGAGCCAGACAACTCCTGTGATGCAGGTTTGCAAAGTAGTAAGCTGTGGTACAGAGGAGCTGCAGTCTTAGCCCCCAGGCCAGGTGGAAAGGCTGATGTATGTGTGATGCAGAAACACACTACAGCAGCCTGAATAAGTTGCTCATACAGAGATGATACAAGTACTAATTCAGAGGACTGATGACATGTGCACCATAATGAGAACAGAACCAATCAGGATATTGGGTAGGGGAGGTTCTTCCCTGGTCACAAAGATGAGTTGGTTAAAGCAAGATTCAAGTACTCTGAGATTCCATATTTGATCCCATTCAGGGCACATTCAAAATTCTCTTTATGAATGCAAAGAGAAGTTGTACAACAAATTGATGATTGTCTCTCTGTCTCTTCTCATTCCTCTCCCTAAATTCAATAAAAAAAAAAAAGTAAAGGAAATCTGATACATTTATTGTCTTGTCAAGAAAAATCTTCGGAAAAGATCTCATCATAAGCAAAACACCTTTCATTAATGTTGGGGAGACTGGCGTGTATTTATCCATATTAGGTTCCACACAGAGTTTGCTGGTATAAAAACAATGAATGCTTTTGGGTAACATTTCTTGTATATAAGGGTTACACTTTAGCATAATCCTATATATGGATAACCCTTAGCTCTCTTCTGCTTATGGTCGATGGGCTGCAAATATAGGGAGAGTAAATCAACATTGGCACCTGGACACTAAAAAACTCTGTGATCCTGTTCTAACGAAACTCATATTGAGGGCACAATTCCATTCCAACTTTCAGGAATAACAAATGCCTACGTTCATTACAACTGCTGAATGGGAGATATTTCTAGTCATAACACTCTCTGTATTACCAAACACTGTTTCTTTATTTTAAATATTGCTCATTGCTACTGTCAAAGGCATCATCACTAAACTTAGCCAGCACCCTGTCAGAGCTCCCAACAGGGACATATGTCTCACTGGGATCCATGTGAAAAGCTCTGCAGAATGTGTGAAAAAAAAAGGTCCTAATTTTTTTGGTTACCTGAATATGTTTCTATTGAAAATCTAACTGTCTTTTATTTACAATGCAAATCATTCTAAAAAAAGAATCTTTTTAATTTAAGGCTGTATCTTTGCATCAACTCACTGACAACTCAAGGCAGGAAGGGAAGAAAACCATGGAGAAGGAGAAACAGTGAGAAAAAGAAAAATGGAATACAAAAGAAGGCAGGTGTCATATTGTCATGTGAATGAGGAAAGTTTATAGGCACAACAAATTTTCTTTTTAGGGCACACTTGCTAGAAAATATACAGCAAGGCAGGCATGAGGTGTAACAGAATGAGTATTTTTTACTTTTTTTAAGTGTTTTTCTTTTTCTTAGGAAATGGAGGCTACAGTCCCCTACAACTTCAAGCATTCCTATTATTTCTAGCATGGATCTCAGATATACCACACCATGAAATAGCCTCTATTGTCCAGGGCATCTGTCCCTGTATACTTCATCAGGGTCACTGGAGATAATGGAAAAAGTGATACAAATATGTAATTTGGTAGTTCAAATGCTGGATATCTTTTCAAGCTCAAACAGCAATAGAAAATGCACATTAAATCTCATGTGTGAGGTCAGAGGTTTGAGCTGTCTGACTACCACAGTGCAGCACAAGTGAAGTAGACACTCAAGTAGGTGTGGTAAGAAATGAGACTGTGAAGTTTAAAACCCACTGTCCTCTCACTAACTCTAGGTGATGTGAGATGATCAAAAAGGAGGCTCATGCTGAGGTCTCCTACCCAACATTTGCTGGGAAGAAAAAAACATCTGTATGTGAGCTTTCCTCCTCAAGCCCACATTCAGCAGAAATTACCCAGGTCACGGCACTGGCAACAGCAGGCAGAGTCTCCACTGGCTCTCCCATCCAAATGCTTCTATCTCCTGTTTCTTGGCAGCTGCTAGGCTCAGGACTGTGTAGCAAGCAGATGGGACTAAAAATTGTGAGCCTCTCCATCCCCTTGAGTCACATTTGTCTCTTCAAGTGTCTCTTCAGGTGTCCCTTTAGGTTACAGAGGCCCTAGGGGCCACAGGATGCAGAAGTTTTTTGGTCAGGCAGAGCCTAAAATGAATTTGGAGAATTTGTATGCAGTGTCAGGTATGATTGTTGGAGGTTGTACAGCAAAGGGAGTACTTACTGATGAAATCAGAGGAAGTGCTAAGGGCAGTGTTGGTGCTGGAGCTGGAGGACCTCATGTCTATAATGAATGTGGGAGTCAAAGCTGGAGTTGTGGAGGGAGACATAGTGATTTTTGAAGAAAGCTTTTGTGGTTAGTGAAAAAAAAGTCAAGAATGAGTATTAGAAAGTTCACAGCTAAGTGTAGTGTGAGTAGGTGGTGGGGCTGGAATGGGACTTGGTGGAGCAGAAGGAGCCCAAAGACAGCCAGCGTTAAGGGGATGAAACAGTTGGAAGAGGTTGTGGAGGAGGAGGTAAATGGGCAAAGGAGAAAGTGGTTGTGGAGGAGGATTGGGAAGAAGCTCAGAGTAGAGAAGGGGAAGTGCATTTTGGAAAAAAAAAGTGGAGGAGGAGCTAGAGGGCTGGGAGAAGAATGTGCCAGAGCTAGAGGTGGTGAAGAAGAATTTGCTGCTGAATGTAGAGTTGCTGCTGGAGGTGGAGGACATTTTTCAGGTACTGGAATTGTCTTCAGGAAAAGATGTGGTAGTGGAAGGGCAAGACTTTTTTGGCTAGAACTGAAGCTGGGAAGGCAGAAGGAGGTGGTGACTAAAGAGCTGTTGGTGAAAAAAACCTTATAATTCTACAGGGAGAAGAAAAGAGGTGCAGTCAGTGGTGTAGAGAATGGAGAGAAAAGTTAGGACAGAGGAGGAGATTTTATGGGAGCTGAATGTTCGGAGGGCGGAGAAGAAGGAGACTGATGAGCAGTTGGTAGAAGAAAGGCATAAGGTCCAGCAGGCCCCTGCTATAGAGTTGCAGTTGGAAGAGAAAGAGGGACTAGACAGAGAATTGGAGGCTGGGGCTCAGTTTGTCATGGAGGGGGCAGTACTCATGCAGGTGGTAAAGATTGTGATAGGGGATGAAGTGTTGGTGGAAGGTGAGGACATATTGTGGAACCTGGAGTTGTGGATGGAGGAGGAGTCATTGACTGAAATGGATTTGGTGGCAGAGGTAGAGCTTGAGATGCTGCAAGATGCAGGCAGGGAGCAGCAATGTGAAGAGGATGGGTGGGAGTGGGAAGTGATGGCTGGGGAGGAGATTTTGCAAGAACTGGAGATAGAGAGGGAGGAAGAAGTGGAGGCTGAACAGTACTTGTTGAAGAAACAACAATGTGAAGTCCTGTAGGCCGCAGAAAGAAAGGAACAGTGGAAGCAGGAGGGAGAGGGGGAAATACTACAAGGTGAAGTGGTGGTCGAGAAGCATGTCATCCTGGAGGGGGAAAACATTACGCAGGTGATAATGATGGTTGAGGGGGAGGGGGAAGGAGAGGTTGATGTAAAGCAGCCAGAGGAGATGCCAGTAGCTCAGGAGCAGGCAGAGCCCAGGTCTAGTGGAAATTCCACCTGGTCTTCACTGGAGGCACTCAAGGCTCTTCAGTTAGAGATGGAGCCCATGAACAAGCAGGCGAGCAGGGCTTTCTCTTGGCTGAAATAGAAAACATGGCAGAGGCAAAAGCCCCAGCTGGAACTCCAAAACAGCATGATCCAATCTGTTCATGGATTCTGGGTCAAAATGTATCCTCAATGGTATAAGGGAGAAACTACAGTGTGCCAGGGTCAGTTCAGGAGGAAAATACCAGTATGGCTAAAAAGAAATAAAATAAAAAACAAGAAGAAATGGACTTATTTAGGAAACACTCCAGTTAGATATCACTGTCTGGTTCACATGTTGGGGCCACGCTTGGTCCACAGGAGACACTAAATCCCAACACCAGGTTTTCATAAGCAGACTCACACAAATTTTAGCACTGGTTCAGTGCTCATGGGTATGAGTCACACAGGTGCTTCCTGGACTTAAGCTGTAGGAGAGGCTTTGTGAGGGGACTGATTTTGGTAACCTACAGAGGCTTGATTATGTGATTTGCAGAAATATGAAAATCATGTCCAAGTCCAACACAGTCAGGGTGGGGCAGATCAGCGTCTACCAGGGAACAGAACCTGCCTTTGTGTAAGGGCAGACACCTGGGGACACAAGGTCCTCCAGGACCTTATTGCATCTGTGGAGAAGGCATGGGAGGTGGCAAGTTTGTCCAGGCCCTTCCAGGCTGTCCTTCCAAACCACTCCCTATTATCACCATATGATCTCCAGCACAGACTCAGGCTCCTTGACATAAAATAGTTTCTCAACCACCCAATATTGTCAGCCATGATCACTGAGGAAGATCAAAACCTGCTCAGCCACATGGCCAACATGAAGGTGAGCCTGGGGAGGGAGAGAGGTTGCCAAAATGAGCAATCCCTGAAGACAGAAAAGCGCGGGTTTTCTGGAGACAGATTTCTCTTTCCTCATATGCTTTTTCCTGCAAGTGGAAAATGTCAGTGACTGCTGCAAGATTATGCTGTTCTTTCGCAGGAACCCTTACTTCTGCAATAACGTGATTGTGAAAGAGTACCTTGTTACCATCAGCGGTAAAAGATGGTGCCCTGCGTGGGTGGTAGAACATGGTAAGTTGATAAAAGTGACAAGTCCCCGTCTCACCCCTTGTCCTCCTACAGGATACAAGGCCCTTTACACCACACCCATGGAGTGGAAAGAGCATTATGCTCAAGAGGTCTGCTTCCTCAGGCACCACCACAGAGGTCTTAACTTCTTTCACTGGTTATCTGACCACAACCTGACAGGATCTGACTGGATTACTGAGGTGGGACTTCTGTGGCATGGCTGGGGAAAAACTTGGCATGTTTCATGGCCTCATGAGATTGCAGTCCCTGTGTCCTTCACCAGATAATCAGTAAGGACCTGTGGCCAAATCCGCTGAGGAATTACCAGACGAAGACTGCACTAGGACAGGGATCAGAGAGGAGGAGAGGTGAGGAGACCCCTGACAGGTTAACAACAGTTTGTTTCAGATAGCTGGCATGTTTCTATAGCACTAAATTTGGGGAGAATTCCACATGTGCCACCATGTTTCAAGGTTATCAAGCTTATGCAGTGAGTCTGTTCAAGGGTCGTGAATATCAGATGGTGGCTAGGGCACATTTAGGAATATAAAGGTGTCAGCCTGTCCAAATTCACTCAAAATGAAATCTCACTCACTGAGTTCTAGGGTCTGAACTTTCAACCAGGACACCAACATGTCCTCAGGGCTTCCTGTCACCCTATCACTATTGACTGGCATATTGTTAGTTTTTGCTTCCTGTACAGAAAAGTTTCAGCACCATTGTGATGTGAAGGCTAACCCTGCGTGCCTTTGCTATCCTCTATAGAGTATCACAGTCGTGTTTGAGGTACTTATGGATCTCCATAGCCTCCCACGGCCATCCTGAAAACAGTGTTCAGGAGTAAAAGGATTTAGAGGCAATTAAAGAGTTGTCAGGTATTCCTAGAAAGCTGCAATTTGTTAATATAGACAACATAATAATCTCTTTCAAGGAAGATATAACGGTGACTGCACTGTGTTTAGGACTAGCTGTCAAAGGATACCATGAGTATTAGGGATCATCCTATTTTTTTATGCACTTCAGTAGCAGTGCAGAAAAAACGATGTTCTCAGGCAATTTTCTTTCTTCCATACAGGCAATGAGTGAAGGCAGTAGCAGTGCTTAATCATTCTAAGAAAGACACATAGAAGAACCCAGAACAAGATGAAAAGAGAAATAAAGCAAATCAACTCTGTGGGTGTGCGTGTTTTTTGTGTATGTGTTTGGGGTGAGTCTGTGAAAGATTTTTCGTTGCCTATTGGGAATTCCCAGTCCTTAGGTGCTTGAGCCCCTAGGATAGAAGACAGGTGTTTGTTAAGCCTTGAAATCACAAGAGAAGACGTCCTCTTTGTTAGACATGTGCAGCCATAGTAACAGCAGAAACCTGGGTGAAAGCATTGGACAAAATGTCCTTCATACTCTCGGTGGGGAGAAACAGCCCCTAAAGTCTGGGGTTTAGATCCATATGTAGGAAGGTGGGGGAGGCATGCCCTGTAGTGGAGGTGGGGATAGGAGTCGAGAATTATTAAAACGTGTTAATGATAACATCCCATATTGTGTGGATGTCCTTGGTGGAGGTGTAAAATGTCAGGAAGATGTTATAAAACCAGAGTCCTCCCTGACACTTTCACAAAGCAAATATGCACACACTCATTTTCACAGTGAGAGCACACAGAGCTGCTGCTCTCAGATCATGGACCTGAGTTGTTTCTTGGAATGAGTTAAGAATTTTGCCACCAGACCTCTACCCAGTGAATGCATGAATGGGTAAAAAATGCACAGGCATTACAACCTTCTGACAAATACTCCAATGGGAGTGTGCCAATCTCCACAAATGTTGTGTGGCAGTGTACCATGACAGTAGCATCTGTTCTTTTTTTGGCATTCTGAATGTGCCAGTCTAAAGAAAAATACAGGCCTGATCCATTAGTTCTGGAATAGAGGTCAGTTAGCATGTGGCAATCCAAGGTTTGATTCAGGGTCAGGATGCACAGGAGTTGTGCCCATTAGGTTCAAGAGCCCTACACTCAATTCTCTCAGTCTCACCTCCACCTCCTCTCTTTCTGCCATTCTGGACGACTTGCAAGGCCTGATTTAGAGACTTGTTTCTGAGCCCTGACTATGTCTTCATGTCCTCGCTGCAGGCACTGAAATACCTCAGTTGCTGAGCTGCAGAGCACAAGCCACTTATGGCTACAGCATCGTCCTATAGGGGGCTTTCCATATGGATTTTAGTCAGGGATTGTGCGAGAGAATGTTTCTCTGTAATTCTGTTTCTCTGTAATTCTGCTCCTAAGAAATGAAAAAGAAAATGAGAAACACATCATTTATTAGGAATTTTCCTAGAAATTAGACAGGCATCAGAAGGATGTTTCACCATTGAGTGGCTGTCTGGGGAACACATCTTTGTGTTCAATGGGAAAACACCACATCCCTCATGGTACACAGAGTTTTCAGGCTATCTCCTACAAGGTTTCTCTTCTGTCCCAGGTACAATGACACTGGCCCACAGGATACAGAGCAGGCCATACATGTTGCCCTTAAAATAGCAGTCATTTTTGCAGCCAAAGTGTATTTACTTCAGCATAATAAATTCTTGTTTGTTAGTACAATCGGGATTTGGCCAAACAAAGGTAATAAAACAGACAAACAAATGAGAAAGACAGGTATTTTAATTTTGAAGGGAAACAGAGGTAAGTGTAGAGTTGTGAAACTTAGTGTAAACCAGTTTAAAAAAAAAACAATGTTTTGGTAATTGATTATATATAATCCTTTGTGTTGTTTGTGTATGAAATACTTCTAGGAGGCTCAGTTTATGCATTCTTTTTTGGATCTGAAATTGAAGATTCTGCTGTCACCACTTTAGTCAGGTTTTTTTGTGCCCAGGAGCCATCAGGGTATTATCCTGGGTGTCAGGTCCCCATTAAGGGGAAATTATGCTGAGAGGCAATGTAACAAAATGGAGTAGGTACAGTATTTCCCTCTGTTCAACAGCAGAGTCTATGAGTAACTGAGAGAAGTAGAAGCTGGTACTCTTCCAGTCATTCTGTCCTTTAACCGACTGACTGGATCAGGAAATACTAACTCTATTGTCCTGAACACAAAAATTCAAATTTGTACCTTAAGAATTGCTATGGGATTTGAGAAATTATGTCATTTTTTTCCTCAGAAAATGTCATTTGTAGCATTAAAATAAATAAACAAAAAATAAACAAATTAATTAATTAAAGAAGATGAAGAGAGAATAAATCTGTGTGCGTATATAGAAATCTTTCTTTACAAAGCCATCAGTATATTTAAACAAAACTGAACTTTAAAGGGTGGAACAATTACCATGGTGCAATTCTGACCCCCATAGAGAGACTTGGTGAAGCTCCTTCATGTTTAAATGTATCCCTCATCCCTAATGCAGGGTGAAATACGTAATAATTGACAGAATGGTTGCCAAGGAAGAGCTCTTTTTTTTTTTTAATAATTTTATTTTTTTAATGGGGTGGCATCAATAAATCAGGATACATATATTCAAAGATAACAAGTTCAGGTTATCTTGTCATTCAATTATGTTGCATACCCACCACCCAAAGTCAGATTGTCCTCTGTCACCTTCTATCTTGTTTTCTTTGTGCCCCTCCCCACCCCCTTTCCCTCTCTCATTCCCCCCTCCCCCCCGTAACCACCACACTCTTATCAATGTCTCTTAGTTTCACTATTATGTCCCACCTACGTATGGAATAATACAGTTCCTGGTTTTTTCTGATTTACTTATTTCGCTTCGTATTATGTTATCAAGATCCCACCATTTTGCTGTAAATGTTCCGATGTCATCATTTCTTATGGCTGAGTAGTATTCCATAGTGTATATGTGCCACATCTTCTTTATCCAGTCATCTATTATGGGCTTTTTGGTTGTTTCCATGTCCTGGCCACTGTGAACAATGCTGCAATAAACATGGGGCTGCATGTATCTTTACGTATCAATGTTTCTGAGTTTTTGGGATATATACCCAGTAGAGGGATTGCTGGGTCATAAGGTAGTTCTATTTTCAGTTTTTTGAGGAACCACCATACTTTCTTCCATAATGGTTGTACTACTTTACATTCCCACCAACAGTGTATGAGGGTTCCTTTTTCTCCACAGCCTCTCCAACATTTGCTATTACCTGTCTTGCTAATAACAGCTAATCGAACAGGTGTGAGGTGGTATCTCATTGCCATTTTGATTTGCATTTCTCTAACAGCTAAAGAAGATGAGCATCTTTTCATATATCTGTTGGCCATTTGTATTTCTTCCTGGGAGAAGTGTCTATTCATATCCTCTTCCCATTTTTTATTGGATTGTTTGTTTGTTTGTTGTTGAGTTTTATGAGTTCTTTGTATATTTTGGATATTAGGCCCTTATCTGAGCTGTTGTTTGAAAATATCATTTCCCATTTAGTTGGCTTTCTGTTTATTTTGTTATCAGTTTCTCTTGCTGAGCAAAAACTTCTTAGTCTGATGTAGTCCCATTCATTAATTTTTGCCTTCACTTCTCTTGCCTGTGGAGTCAAATTCATAAAATGTTAGGAAGAGCTCTTTTTAAGGAAAGACTTTGGTACAGTAAGACAATATGCAAAAGCTGGCAGATCAAATGTATGTTCATGAGCCATGACATGGGGTAGGAAATTCAATTGTCAAAACTTAAGTGGATCTTTATGCAGATTTAGGAGTCTCTTGGCAGGCTACTATTTTCTAAGGAAAGGAAAAGCTTAGTGGCCAGTGTCTAAAAACTCACGAATATTTTCTAACCAAAGGCTTTGCTCATGTACCCTGTTTTGAGTTTACCTAGGAAATGATTTCATGTATAACCATAATGAGTGAATGACTGAGAATGTTATAATTTTATAGGATAACCCCTTGCTGGTTGGTTCAATCATAGAGCATCAACCGTGCATTTGGATGTCCTGGGTTTGATTTCCAGTCAGGGCAAAATGAAGGAGCACTCATCTGTTTCCTAACAATTCCCATTCTCTTTTCTCTGCATCTGTCTCTTCCCCTTTTGCAAGCAAGTCTCCAGTGGAGCAAAGATGGCCCGGGTATGAGATTGGCTCCAAGGCCTTTGTCTCAGGTGCCGCAATGGCTCTGGTTTCAATGGAGCAATGCCCAGACGAGCAGAACACTGCCCCCTAGTGGACATGCCCTGTGGACCCTGGTCAAGCACATGCTGGAGTTTGTCTCTCTGCCTCTCTGCTTCTCACTTCAGAAAAATATAAAAAAATAAAAAATAATAATTTTCTAGCATAAGCTTGTTATGTTTTCCAATGTAGAACTTGCTGTTTAAATGACAGAACTGTTCTCCAATCTACTATTAGACTCTGATTGAGAAATTTATCTTTGTGCACTTCTGGATGGTCATATTTAAGTAAGACCCAATATAGCACAGGTCAGGTCAGAAAACTGTTTGTTCCCTGTGTGAGAGGAGCTAGCAGAAATTTGATTGAAAATATTGGGGTCCTGATTGTGTTGGCTTTTTGGGAAGTTTGAAAATTAAAATGAAAATTTTTTTGTCTTAAGAATCTATAAAGATAACTGATTAGAAGGAAAAAGAGGAATTCTTAGAGAGAAAGAAAAGGGAGAAAGAGTGAGAAACTTTGTTTTTTCTAAACATGCATGCATGTATTAAACTTATCATAATATTAAGACTCATGGACATAGAGAAAAATAAACTGATTAATACAAAAAGGTGGATGTGGGATAAGGGTTTGAGGGAAGGGAGGATAGAGAATCAAGTATACATGATGACAGAACACAATTTGGCTTTGGGTGATGGGTATAAAACACAATCAGCAGTTTAATGCTATAGAAATGTTCATCTGTAATCTATGTACTCTTCTGTCTCAATGTAATGCTTGGAAATTTATTTTCATCTTCTTATTCATTACATTCTTTTTCTTCTTTTTTTTCTTCTTTTTCTTCTTGTTTTTTTCTTCATTATTATTATTACACTGGAAAAAACCTTTTTTTCCTTTTTTGTTTCATGAGGTTTTAGAACTGTTTTTATATACTTCTTCATTGGTGATTGGAAATCTGAAGTCCGTTTTTGGTGGATGCTCTACCTTTTATGCAATTTTAATTTCTTTTTGTTACAGTTAATGGCATGCATTGGGTTTTAAATTGGAGTTTAAGGGCAACAACTCTGTATTGAACATAAACACAAGACAATTAAAGTTTTACAAACATCATTTTTACAAAATTGTAGTTGTTTTTAAAAGTTTTTATCTGATTAACATATTCTCTTATTTTGTTTTAAGATTAAATCACTCCTTCTTCTGGTAGGCATAAATGTAACAATAGTACTGACAACTTTTGTTATATATGTGGCTGTTACACACTTCAACATCAAAGGCGCAATATTTCATCATTTGTGACATGTGCATATATTGCCTATTTTCAAGTTCCCCTTGGTGATCAAGAGGAGAATTGGGCTCCTCATATTGAGTGTCATAATTGTGGAAAATGCTTCATAACTGGACAAAAGTAAAACACAAAGAAATGCTTTTTGGTATTTCCATGGTTTTGTGTGAATCTAATGAACACAGCAGTGACTATTATTTCTGTCTGATTCATACAAAGGGCACCAACAAAAAAAAATGGCATATTATTGCATATCTTAATATTCCTTCAGCAATATGACTTATCTCACCCTCTGAGACACTTTCTGTTTCAGTTTTTAATAGTTTTCTTTCTTCTAAGAAAAAAGAAAGTGAATATTTTGATCAGGTGTATTTTCATAAATGCATGAAGAAATGGGTATAGAATCTTCTGATTCCAAGCAGTTGTTAATCACTCATCAGTTTAGCCAACCCAAATTGAGTGACTTAGTTAGAATGACATAAAAATTTTCCTCGACTTTCTGAAGTATGAGGAGCATAATGAAATCATTTGTTTAAATCTTTTTTATAGATAAATTTTTATTAATGTTAATGGGATATCATCAATAAATCAGGGTCCATATATTCAGGAAAAACATGTCCAGGTTATCTTGTCATTCAATTATGTTGAATACCCATCACCCAAAATCAAATTGTCCATTGTCACCCTCTATTTAGTTTTCTTTGTGCCCCTCCCCCTAACCCTTCTTCTCTCCCTTCTTCCCTCTCATGCCCACCCTTTCCCCCACCCCTGGTAACCACCACATTCTTGTCCATGTCTCTTAGTCTTATTTTTATATCTCACCAATGTATGGAATCATGTAGCTCTTGGTTTTTTTCTGATTTAATAATTTCACTCCGTATAATGTTATCAAGATCCCACCATTTTGTTGTAAATGATCCAATGTCATTATTTCTTATGGCTGAGTAGTATTCTATAGTGTATATATGCCATATCTTCTTTATCCAGCCTTCTATTGAAGGGCTTTTTGGTTGTTTCCATGTCTTGGCCACTGTGAACAATGCTGCAATGAACATGGGGCTACATGTGTCTTTACGTATCAATGTTTCTGAGTTTTAGGGGTATATACCCAATAGAGGAATTGCTGGGTCATAAGGTAGTTTTATTTTCAGTTTTTTGAGGAACCACCATACTTTCTTACATAAAGGTTGTATTACTTTACAATACCACCAACAGTGAATGAGGGTTCCTTTCTATCCACAGCCTCTCCAGCATTTGCTATTACCTGTTTTGTAGATAATAGCTAATCTAACATGTGTGAGGTGGTATCTCATTGTACTTTTGATTTGCATTTATCTAATAACTAATGAAGATGAGCATTTTTTCATATATCTGTTGGTCATTTGTATTTCTTCATGGGAGAAGTGGCTTTTCATGTCCTTTTTCCACTTTTTTATTGGATTGTTTGTTTGTTGTTGAGTTTTATGAGTTCTTTGTAAATTTTTGGATATTAGGCCTTTATTAGAGCTGTTGTTTGAAAATATCACTTCTCATTAGTTGGCTGTCTGTTTAGTTTGTTGTCAGTTTCTCTTGCTCAGCAAAAACTTTTTAGTCTGATACAGTCCCATTCATATATCTTTGCCTTCACTTCTCTTGCCTTTGGAGTCAAATTCATAAAATGCTCTTTAAAACCCAGGCCAATGAGTTTAGTACCTATGTCTTCTTCTATGTACTTTATTGTTTCAGGTCTTTTATATAGGTCTTTGATCCATTTTACATTAATTTTAGTACAACGGAATAGCTGTAGTCGAGTTTTATTCTTTTGCAAGTGGCTTTCCAGTTTCCTCAGCACCATTTGTTGAAGAGGCTTTATTTTCTCCATTGTGTGTTGTTGGCCCCTTTATTAAAAATTATTTGACCATATATATGTGGTTTTATTTCTGGACTTTCTAGTCTGTTCCATGGGTCTGAGTGTCTATTTTTCTACCAATACCATGCTGTTTTGATTGTCATGGCCCTATAATATAGTTTGAAGTCAGGTATTGTGATGCCCCCAGCTTCATTCTTTTTCCTTAGGATTGCTTTGGCTAATCAGGATTTTTTACAGTTTCATATAAAGCTGATGATTTTTTGTTCCATTTCTTTAAAGAACGTCATAGGAATTTTGATGGAAATTGCATTAAATTTCTAGATTGCTTTGGGTAATATGGCTATTTTGATTATATTTATTCTTTCTATCCTTGAACAAGGAATATTTTTTTATCTCATTGTATCTTTTTTGATTTCCCTTAAAAATGCTTTGTAGTTTTTGTTATATAAGTCCTTTACATACTTTCTTATGTTTATTCTTAGGTATTTTACTTTTTTTGTTGAAATCATGAAGGGGATTATTTATTTGAGTTCGTTTTCTAATATTTCATTGTTGGCATATAGAAAGGCTATGGACTTGTGTATGTTAATTTTGTATCCTATGACCTTACTGTATTGGTTTATTGTTTTTAGTAATCTTTTTGTGGAGTCTTTGGGGTTTGCGATATATAGGATCATATCATCTGCAAAAAGTGATACCTTTACTTCTTCTTTTTCAATATGGATGCCTTTTATTTTTTTCTCTTGTTTGATTGTTCTGGCCAGAACTTCTAGCACCATGTTAAATAAGAGTGGAGAGAGTTGACAACCCTGTCTTGTTCCTTATTTAAGCTGAAAAGTCCTCAGTTTTATACCATTTAATATGATGTTGGCTGATGTTTTATCATATATGGCCTTTATTATGTTGAGATATTTTTCTTCTATACCCATTTTGTTGAGTGTCTTAAACATAAAATTGTGTTTAATTTTATCGAATGCCTTTTCTGCATCTATTGATAAGATCATGTGGTTTTTGTTCTTTGTTTTGTTGATATGGTGTATTACATTAATTGTTTTATGTGTGTTGAACCATCCTTCAGATTCTGGCATAAATCCCACTTGATCATGATGTATTATTTTTTAATATGTTGTTCTATTCGATTTGCCAGTATTTTGTTTAGTATTTTAGCATCTGTATTTATTAGACATATTGGTTTGTAGTTTTCTTTTTTCTGCCGTCCTTACCAGGTTCCGGTATGAGGATTATGTTGGCCTCATAAGGTGTGTTTTGAAGTGTTGCTTCTTCTTCAATATTTTTGGAAGACTTTGAGTAAAATAGAAACCAAGTCTTTGAATGTTTGATAGAATGCCCTAGTATAACTATCTAAGCCTGGTCTTTTTTGGGGGGGAAGTTTTTAATAGTTTTTCCTCTTTCCTCCTTCCTAATCAGTCTGTTTAGACTTTCTGCTTCTTCATGACTCAGTCTCAGAAGGTTGTATTGTTCTAGGAATTTATCCTTTTATTTAGATTGTTAAATTTTGTGGTATATAATTTTTTGTAGTACTCTACAATAATTCTTCTATATCTATCATGTCTGTGGTGATTTCTCCTCTTTCATTTTAAATTTTATTTATATGAGTACTTTCTCTTTTTTCCTTGGTGAGTCTAGACAAGGGTTTGTCAATTTTGTTGATCTTTTCAAAGAACAAACTTCTTTTTTTATTAATATTTTCTGTAGTTTTTCTGTTTGCTATTTCATTTATTTCTGCTCTGATTTCTATTTTTTTTTTTAGCTGGTTTTGGGTTCTCTTTGTTCTTTCTTTTCTAGTTTCTTAAGGTGTGAAGTTAAGTGGTTCACTTGGGCTCTCTCTTGTTTGTTCATGTGAGATTGTAGTGATATGAACTTCCCTCTTTTAATTGCTTTTGCTGCATCCCAGGGACTCTGATATGTTGTATTGTCATTTTCATTTTTCTGTATATATCTTTTGATCTCTGTGCTTATTTCTTTTGGAATCATTTATTTTTTTAAAAGTATGTTGTTTAGTTTCCACATTTTTGTAAGGTTTTTTTCCTGGTTTTTTTTGCAGTTGAATTCTAGTTTCAAGGCTTTATGATCAGAAAATATGATTGGTACAATTTCAATTTTTCTGAATTTGCTGATGTTATTTTTGTGGCCCAACATATGGTCAATTTTTAAGAATGTTCCATGTATACTAGAGAAAAATGTATACTCTGTCGCTTTGGGATGAAGTGTCCTGTAGATGTCTATCATATCCAGGTGCTCTAGTATTTCACCTAAGGCAATTATATCTTTATTGATTTTGTGTTTGCATGACCGATCTAGTGCCATCAGTGGTGTATTGATGTCTTCAAGTATGATTGTATTTTTGTCAGTTTTTGGTTTTGGTCAATAAGTAACTGTCTTATATATTTTGGTGCTCCTTGGTTTGGTGCATAATATTAAGGATTGTTATGTCTTCTTGATTTAGTGTCCCCCTAATTATGAAATGACCATTTTTGTCTCTGAGTACTTTTCCTGTCTTGTAGTCGGCATTATTAGATATCAGTATTGCTACACCTGCTTTTTTTTTGGATGTTATTTGCTTGGAGTATTGTTTTCCAGCCTTTCAAAAAACTTTGAATTTGTTTTTATTCTTGTTGCTTAGATGTGTTTCTTGTAGGCAGCATACAGTTGGATTTTCCTTTTAATCCATTCTGCTACTCTGTGTCTTTTTATTAGTGAGTATATTCCGTTTACATTTACTGTAATAATGGACACTTGTGGATTCCCTATTGCCATTTTATAAATTGCTTTCTATTAGTTTTGTATCTTGTTTGATATTTCTTTTTTGTTTTTTTATTATTTGTTTTTGTTTGTTTGTATTCCATTTTTCTTTCCTCTGTTGCTACCTTTTTTAAGTCGTGTGCTTCTGTGTTGGTTTTTTCAATGGTGGTCACCATTAAGTAATGAAAAGTGTACCTACCATAATAATTGTAGTACCCCATCTTGTGAGTGTTTCTTCATTTCTTCGTCCTTTGATACAGTTAATATTCATCCTCTCCCCTTTTTTTTGCTTTGGTTGTCACAGTTTAAATTTGGTTTTATTGTGTTCTTGGTGAAGATTTTACTTGTGGTTTTGTTTTGCTTTTTTATTTGGATCTGGTTTTAAAACCCCCTTTAGTATTTTCTGGAGTGGGGTTTTTCTGATGATAACTTTCCTCATCTTTTCTGTATTTGTGAATATTTTTATTTCTCTTTTGTACTTGAAGGATAACTTTGATGGGTATAGTATTCTTGGCTGAAAGCTCCTACCTTTCAGGGCTTTAAATATTGGGATCCACTCTCTTCTAGCTTGTAGAGTTTCTGCTGAGAAATCTGATGATAATCTAATAGGCCTTCCTTTATATGTTGTATTCTTCTTTTTCCTGGCTGCCTTGAGAATTTTTTCTTTGTTGTTGATTTGTGTCATTTTTATTATTATGTGCTTAGAGTAGGCTTGTTGTGGTTAAGAAAACTCAGTGTTCTATTTGCTTCTTGAATTTGAGGCTTTAGTTCTTTCCACAGGCTTGGGAAGTTCTCGTCTATTATTTGTTTGAATAGAGTCTCCATTCCATTTTCTCTTTCTTCTCCCTCTGATATACCTATTATTCTTTTGTTATTCTTTTTGATGGAGTCAGACAATTCCTGTAGGGCTTTCTCATTTTTTTTTTAAATTTTTGAGTCTCTCTCTTCTCTCTGTTGTGCCTGAATTTGCTTGTCTTCTATGTTACTAATCCTACCTTCTATCTGGCCTCTTCTATTAGCTAAGCTTGTTACCTTGTTTTTCAGGTCATGAATTAGTTTTTCATCTCTGTTTGATTTGTTTTTATAGTTTCAATTTCCTTGGAAATATATATTTTTGTGTTTGTTGAGTTGTTTTCAGAGATCCCTAAATTGTCTTTCTGTGTTTACTTCTATATCTCTGAGTATTTTTAGGATCTCTATTTTAAATTCTCTGTCATTTAGATCCAAGATTTCCAATATATTAATTTTTTTCTCCATAGATTTTTTTCCACATCTGTCTGTTACTTCTCTATCTTTTGTATCCATGATACTTGATTTCCTTTTTCTTAATGACATCTGAATGTGGTCTTGTTAATAGCACTAATGAGAATTAATAATAAATAAAAAGTTAAAAAATAAAAAAAATTTTGAAGAAAAAACACAAAAAAAATTCAATAATAATTTATTATTTTTCTCTTCTTTTCTTTCCCTCTTTCCCTCCTCTACCCTGTTCCTTAGGAAAATATCATGATAAACTGTGAACTATATTATGCTAAATGGAACAAAAACTGCCTATAATGGAGGGCCTGAGTTGGAGGAAAATGTTCAAGGGGCAAAAAAGGAAGTAGGGTTCCACAAAATTCAAAAAAGAAAAAAATTTTTGTAAGTATGAAATGATTTGCTTTTAAGTGGTGGTCGACTAAGAGATATAAGAGAGGGATATCAGGGAAACAAGAAAAAGGAAAAAAGAAACAAAAAACTATTGTATTAAGTGGAGTAAAGACTGAATAGAATGGAGATCCTGGGTTGGTAGGAATGTTAATGAGTTTAAAAGTGAAGTAAAAAGCACACAAAAAGCCACAAAAAAAAACCCAAAAAAAACTTGAATCCCAAATTAAATAATTTGTTCATGATTGAAGATTGAATGAGAGGAAAATTAAAAGGAGAAAAGAAAAAAAACAATAGAAAGGGAGAAACAAGTAAAAGGTAAATAGAAAAGGAAGAAAAAAGAAAAACAGAAAAAGAGAGAGAGAGTTAAGGGTTTTGAAATGTAACCCTCATGGAGATTAAGGAAGAAGAAAAGAAATAAAATGAAACACTTATAGGTAGTGTAGTTCAAAAAAAAATAGAGGAAATAGAAATAATACTATTAAAGTCAAGAAGATGAAAGAAACAACAACAAAAAAAATAGTGGAACAAATTATAAAGTCTGCGGATTTTTCTTGAATTTGAGATGTTAACTTCTTCTTCCCTTTTCTTTCTTCTGCTTCTTCTGCTCGGTGACTCTGTACCTCAGCCCTGCCCCTGTGGCACACTTAGGTAGGGATTTGCAGTTAATGAGACTCTACGTCAATGTCATATATTTGGCTTCAGTCTCATTGGTATTCAAGGCTTGTTAGAGTTTGCAGGCTCCAACAATGAGAGAGTCCATTTTCCCAGAGCCTCTCTCCTTCTTTTCTTCCTGAATTAGCTGCTTGATGATCCAGCTATGAGGCTGCTGCTGCCTCTGCCAGGGGAGTAAGATGCTCAAAGAGCTGGCAAATCCCCACTCTATCCCCACTCAATTCAGGGCTCTGTGTAAGGCTCTGGCAGTCAGAGCAGCCAGCATAATCAGGCGGGGCTGGGAGCCAATTGCTTTAGAGGTGATTTTCTATGAGCCTCCAGTCCTGTTCAGCATGCCTAGCACTCTGTTGGACCACTCTCCCCAGACTTTCCGCACTTTGTAACCTGTTTTGGCTGAGAAGAAGGTGCCCTAGTCCCTGCCTGCAGTACAGGAGGTTTTAACACTGCCAAGTCCCTCTTTTTAGCATATATCTCTGAGTGTGAAAGCTCTGCCAATCAGAAGTTGCCCCCACCCCTTTAGCAAGAGGCACTAAAAAATATCATGCCTCTTGTCTTGGATTGCTGAACTGAGAGATCTTGTCAATTAGAGCCACATAGGTCAGTTGGGAGGTGAGCAGCCTGTTGGTTAAGCTAATTTCAGTGATTCAATCCACCAAATTTTTTCAGAAATGTCTGCAAGCTGCCCACATGCCCCACCCCTGATGTTTGACTGTTAGCTTGAATGGCTGGGTGAGGTGCCCCGCCCATGTAGAGAAGCTAGGTTGTAGGGAAGTTTGCTTTCGCACACTCCTTGTGCACCGCTGGCAGCTGCTGTTTGTGGTGCCAGCGGTTGCTTGCGCACGGGCGGTTGCTCTCAGGGTGTGCGGGCTGTTGGGCTGCCCATGGTGTGGCACATGGAAGGTTGGGCTGCTCACGAGACAGCGCATTGGCGGTTGCTCCCTGCGCGACATGCTCGTGGCGAACGTGGGTGGCCGGGATTTTCACGGAGTGGCTCACAGGAGGTTGCTTACATAGGCTGACCCACCACAGGCACTCTCTTTCCTTGGCTTGAACAAACATCTGTGCTGCAGCCTGGCTACCTCCACACCCTTAGCTCCTCCCGACTCTCAGTTCCAAGTGAAAGCAGCCTTTGCTCAGGTTAGTGAGGAAGGCACAGTGTTTTTTTGTTCAACTAATTTCCTTCAGGGCTGATTATATATTTGGTCAATTTTTTGCTCGACCCTACCTTCACATTCAGTAGAACACCTAGGTGCTCCAAAGATAGATTTTTCTGACTCTGCTTGATGAACTTGTTTAAATTTGGGGGAGATTTTCTGGTTGTGCTTCCATGGCACCATCACCTGTTTAAAACTTAAAAAAAAATTTCCTGCTTTAACAACAGAAAAGTTTTGTAAAGTATACATGTTTTCTGTGTTTGTGGAACAGTTTATCTCAGGATTAACACTGGACACAGAAGGAGTGGATGAAACATGAAGCTCTTGAAGTAGGAATGCAAAGTATTATAAATGAACTTGTGGTTAATCAAGACAGGTTAATTTTTTTCTACTTCACCTTACACTTGGCTTAATGAAGCAGTTTGTTCAGGCTTTGTATAGAGAAAGTGAATGCTTTCACCATATTATTTCTTATTTTGCAGCCTTGTCTTTCAAGAGCATAAATGCAGGTGTATTTGTTGAACCAAATTTTGAACCCTCATACATGACAGAGAATTTACCAGGACGATGAATAGGAGGATAAAGCAGCATGGCAATATTTTTGGCATTTACAAAGAACTTCCTGAGCAACAAAAAAGCATAAATCTATGAACTTCTGGTACAAAGGATGCTGTTGGCTTTCTGCAAGATTGGATATAATGCAACCATTAAAATATACTTCCTTAACAGTCACCTTTTTCAGTTTTTGAAAAATCCTGGATCCGTTTATGATGTGTAGACTACTGCTGGTGCATCAAACAAAATTGTCCTCAACAAGTACACAAATAAAAGAGCTACAAATGCAAATTTCTTCTTGACTGGAATTTAAAAACTTTTGCACAAATTTTATAATTAAAATAAGTTTCTAATATGCTCTATTTTGAAATTGTAAATAAATTCTGATGCAATCATATCTTTAAGTGATTAGTGTATTTACTGCATTATATGAATTATGTTTTCACAAAGATGATGTCCAAGAAGACATTCTTCTTCATTATGTGAAACTAAATGTTGAAAATTTTACAATAAGATAAAATCCTAAAATCATAAATTGCAAAAAAAAAGTAGCATACATAAAAAATCTAATGTTAGATTTGAGATCAGCACCCTCTAATTAGGTAAAAACAAGTGCTTTTGTGAATGCAAGAAAAATGTTGTTCCTCAGTGTTATTAAAGTAAGAGACAGGGAGGCAGAGAAAGGCTTTCACTAGTGCCCCACAGGGATCTACCTGGCATTTCCCATACAGACAATGGTCTGACCATGTTAATATTGCTCCATTGTCCATGAACCAAGCTTTTCTTTGTGCCTGATGCAAAGGACATGAAGACATTCTCAGTCTCCAGGGAACTTGCTCCAATTAAACCATGATTGAAGGTGAAAAAGAGAGAGAGAGTGCAGATAATAAGCAAGAGGAGGAAGGTTGGAAAAGCAGATGGTCACTTCTCCTGTGTGCCCTGACAAGAAACTGACACCCCAGACATTCATATCTATGCTTGGCTGAGGCTCCACAACTGAACCAACTGACCAGAGCCAAAGTTAATTTTCTAAGTAAAATTTTCAATAAATAAATAAATAAACAAACAAACAAATAAGTAAGTAAAACTTAAAACAAAATGTAAAAACAAAGAAAAAAAATACAACCAGAAAAAAATGTTAAAATATTTGCAACAACAAAATAAATGTACTAACAAGTGAGCTTATAAAGAAATATCTATAAGAAAGTAAAAATTTTTTTACACTAACAGGACCTCTACCTGAGGTATGTCCAGAGATAAAAAATCCTGGGTAAAGATACTCCATCTAGGACTTCTCTTGCTGAAGTATAAAACACAGTCCAGAGTTAGAACTTGTATATAATGGCAAACTACTCAGCCAAAACAAATGATAACACAGTGACATTTACAGCATGATGGACTTTAAGAACAGTATAATAATTGAAATAAGTAAGTGAGTGAAAGCTCTGATCTGTATGATTTCACATGTAGGTGGCATATAAAACTGAAACTCATTGACAAAGATAAAAATAAAGAAGTTATCTGGGGGTAATGGGGAAGGGAAACTTAAACACACTAAGACATTCTGAGCCAAATGAAGACCTCTGATTGAAACAAAACAAACATTTGTCTGTATATTATTTTAATCTCTGTTTTTATTTCATCTAGACCAAGTCACTTTTATATGTGTGCTTTTGAATTTCCACTTTTTAAATGTATTTTCTTACTTTCTTTCTGCAATTGAATTCTACTCAATGATTTATGATCAGTTAATATACTTGGTATTTTTTCAATCTTCCTGAATTTATTGATGTTAATTTTGTGGCCTAACATGCGGTCTATTCTTGAGAACATTCCTTGCACACTGCAGAAAAATGTATAATCTGACATTTTGGGATTAAATATTCTGAAAATATCAATTATGTTCATTTGGTCCAGTGTGTTATTTAAGGCCAATATTTCTTTATTGATTTTTTGTTTGGAAGATCTATCTAATGTCATCAATAAATGTTGAGTTCTCCAAGTATGACTGTTTTTTTTGCTTCTGTTTTTAGATCAGTTAATATATGTCTTATATATTTCAGTGATGCCTGGTTTGGTGCAGATCTATTAAGAAGTGTTGTGTCTTCTCGGTACAATATCCTTTTTATCTTATTAAATGTACATCTTTGTCTCTGGTTTTCTTTGTTGTCTTGAAGTCAGCATTGTCTGAGATTAGTATGACTACACCTGCTTTTCTTTGGATATTATTTGCTTGGAGAGTCATTTTACAACCTTACATTTATAGTTATATGTGTTCTGTTCTTTGTGTCTGGTTGAATGACCCCCTCTGCAGTGGGAGGTTTTCTGGTAATAAATTCCCTCAGCCTCTGTATATCTGCAAACGATTGATTTCTCCTTCACATTTGGACAACTTTGATGGATATAGTATTTTTGGCTGGCATTTCTCTCTGTTGGTACTGTGGGTGTTTGGATCCATACTCTTCTGGCTTGTAGAGTTTCTGTTGAGAAGTCTCATGAAAGCCTAATAATATTTCCTTTATATGTTTTGTCTTTTCTCCAAGCTGCATTGAGAATTCTTTCTTTGTCATTGGTTTTTCACAATTTTATTATGATATTTCTTGGTCTGTTTGAATTGAGGTAACTTGGAATTCTGTTTTCTTTTTAGATTTGAGGATTTGCTTTCATGTGCTTGAGAAACTCTCACCAATTATTCAATTCAATAGGCTCTTCATTCAACTCTTTCTCTTTTTTTTCTTCTGATATTCACATTTTTCTTATATTGCTCTTTTTAATAGAGTCAGGTAATTCTTGCAGAACTTTCACATCTTTTAAAAAAATATGTGAGTTTCTTTTTGATCTTCTGTAACATCTCTAGTTGCCTGATTTTAACATCTGTGATTCTTTCCCCTATCTGGCTTTTCTGTTTTCTATACTTGCTCCTCAGGTTTCAATTTATGTACTGAGTTCTTTATATTGGTTTTTAAAGTTTCAATCTCCTTGTTGATGTACTCATTTTGTTCATTAATTTCTTTTTGTGTTCATTAAATTGAAAAATTATCTGAGTGTTTTCTCACATCTCTGTGAATTTTCAGAACTTCAATTTGGAATCCTCTATCATTTAATTCCAAGGTTTTCATGTCATTAAGATATATTTCTGAAATTTTTTACTTTCTTTTGTATTACTTATAGTTCTTGTGAGGCTTTACTATATAATTTCTTCTTCCTTGATGGCATTTAAAAGTGTATTTTTAAAACTCTAATAAGAGCCTATGAAGTCAGCAGCCTAGTGGATAAAGCACTAACTGGGATATATAGGACCCAGTTTTGAAGGCCCAAGTTCACCAGCTTGAGCATAGGTTCATCTGGCTTAAGCATGGGCTCAGCAAATTTAGCACATGGTAGCTAGCATAAGCGTGGGATCATAGACATGATCCTAGGGTCATTGACTTGGGCCCAAAGATTACTAGCTTGAAGCCCAAGGTCACTGGCTTACCCAAAAGTTCACTCACTCTTCTATATCCATGCAGTCAAGGCACATATAAGAAAGCAATCAATGAAAAATTATGGTGTCACAATGAAGCACTGATGACCTCATCTCTTTTCTTCCTGTCTATTTCTATCTGTCCCTTGCTCTGACTCTCTCTCTTTCTTTGTCAAAAATTAAAAACACACGTTAACAAGAATCAACTAAATATTGAATATATATAGAAAAATATAATTAAAAATATAAAAATTTAAAAGTAATGACAAGTAACAAAAACAATAAAGGAAAACCATAAAAAACTATTACTAAAATGAAAATAAAAATATATAAATTTATACAAGATATTTAAAAAAACAGAAACAAGAAAAAAATTAAAAATTAATAAAAAACATCAGTTTTGAGAAGTTACATTTTTTCAGTATGTCTTCCTTTATTACCATTTTTAGCTCTTTGAAATTTCCAGACTGATATTTGTTGAGTTGCTGCAATCTCGTTGACGTAGGTAGAGACACAGTCAAATTGGTAGTTTGGGCCAGTTTTGAGGGCTTTATGGCTTCATAGCTTTAGTAATGGACATCTCAGGTTTCCCGGTGCTTCTCTTTACATCCTAACAGAGCAGGGATCAGATATAAAGCTCTGTTGCTTTTTACGGGAGAGAGTGGCTAGAATAATTAGTGTGGGGTCTTTCTTTGCCCCTCTCCCATACCTGTGAGTTGAGGGAGATGTGATCTGGGAGGCTAGTTGCAGCCAAACATTTATTTTTATGTCTCTGCCTAAATGTGCGATATGGAAAAACTGAGGGAACACTGGCAATGACTACATGTTCTACCACCATTTTGGTTTAGTATCTCTCCATTCCCTCTGCCACCTTTAGTTTCACTGTTCCTTCAAAATAGGGGTAGCTGAGTCACTTCCATCTTTTCTGTCCATATTTCTAGAAGAAAAAAAAATTCCAAGCAATTTGTGTTTTCTTCACCCCTGTAGTCCTGGAAGAAACAAAAACAAAACAAAACATACACAAAACAGTCATGCTTGAGAAGGCATTGCATGTGTTTTATTTTCTGTCCTGCTTTTTAAACCTTCCGACTTCTAGTCTAAAGTGTGCAGGTCTATTGGACATGCTTGTAAGCCTGGCTAAAATTCCTTCTCTGTGTTATAGCTATTTAATTTCCTAAAAATGTAAGGGGAAAGATGAGGAGTATCTCTCATGCCATTTTATTTTAATGTATCATCTGTCTATCCACTTTACAATTTCAATAAATTGAAAATAAAATACCTACAAATAAAAACTAAAGCCATGTGAAAAACCTATTCACTGAAACTACAAAGCATTACTAAAAATTTGAAAAAGACAAACGAAGTGAAAAATTATTTCATGTATATAGTTTTGAAGAACCTATAAGTTAAAATGGCAATATTATCCAAAGCCATATACAAATTTAATGCAATTTACACTAAAATTCCAATGTCATCTTGTTAAACAAATAGAAAATAATATCACCGGTTTTGTATGGAACCATTAAAGACCCTAAATATCAAAACAATCCAGAAAAAGAAATGTAGCAGGAGGTATCATTATACAAGAATTCAAATTATGCTACAGGGCTACAGTAATCAAAAAAGCATGGTACTGGCAAAAAAAAAAGAACAGATTAATTATTAAGGATTATGAAGTCAGAAATAAAACCTTATAAACATCAACAAATAATCTTTAACTTAAAAGCTAAAAACACACATAAGAAAAAGCAAAGAATATGTGGACTCCACGTGCTTTGAAGCATTTTTTTGCAAAAAGACAAGAACTAGAAACAACCCAAATGTCCATCAGTGCATGAGTGGATAAACAAGATATACACATACAATATATACTACTGAATACTACATGGTTCTTAAAAAAAAAAAGAAAATCTTACCTTTTGCATTGGCAAGAAAAGACCTAGAGATTATTTTGCTAAGTAAAATAAGGCAGGTGAAGAACAACAAATGCAATATGATCTCACTTACATGTGGAATCTAATGAACACAATAAAGTGAAGAATAACACAGAAACAGAGGCAGGGTCACAAGGAATAGAAAGACAGCTGTCATAGAAAAGAAAAAAGAGAGGATGAAGCTCAAACAATTTGAAGGGATTAGTCAAGTTTTGTATGTATATACGAACATGTATATACACACACACATAACACATAAATGCAAAAAACAGAGTAGTATTTTTAGAGAGAAAGGTTGTGTGGAGGTAGGAATGGGGCAGCAAAATAATTAAAACAGAAACAGATTTTGAATATGTCATGGATAAACATGATGCATGGTTTAGAGAGTGATATATTGTATGGGACTCTTGAAAACATCAACCCAATGTGTTCAAAATTGACTTTTTTTTAAAAAAATGGGAAAAATACTTACTTGACTAGACATTTTTCTAAATAGGACAAATAGATGCCTAATAGATTTGACAATATGCAGAATGTCACTAATCATTAGAGAAATGCAAATTCAAACCAAAATGAAATTATACCTCACACCTGTCAGAATAGTTTTTATTAACAAATCAACAAACAACAAGTGCTTGCAAAGGTGTTGATAAAATAAAATTCTACTGCATTGTGGGTGGAAATGCAGACTCATTGCCACAGTATAAAGCAGTATGGCCTTTCCTTAAAAAGTTAATAATAAAACTGTTTTAAGATGCTGCTATTCCACTTATAGAAATATATCCCAACAATCTCGAACACGTCAAAAGATTATATGAAGTCCCATGTTTATTGTAGAACTGTTTGCAATATGCAAGATCTGAAAACAGCAAGATCTGAAAACACCCCAAGTGTCCATCAGTGAAGGAGTGAATAAAAAGCCATAGTACACTTATAAAATGAAATATTTTTTGGTCATAAAAAAGAAAATCTCACCTTTGGCAACAGCATAAATGGACCTGGAGATTATTATGCTAAGTGAATTAAGCCAGGCAGGGAATATCAAATAGCATCTGATTTATCTTATATGTCAAACTTAAAGAACAAATACACACATCAAAAATTTATAATAGCCATGATAATCAAAGCATTAGGAAAACAAACAGACCAATGAAACAGTATTGAGAGCCCATAAATAAAACCATTTAAGTAAAGAGAAATAATTTTTCACAAAGGAGTCAAAAACACACAATGGGTAAAGAAATCTTCTTCATTAAATGGCTCTGGAAAAACTGGAAAGCCACATGCAAATGATAAAACAACTATAGTTTGTCCCCCTGCACAAAACAATTCAAAATGAATCAAAACCTATACTTAAGATCTAAAACAATAAATTATATAGAATAAAACATAAACATTAAACTTATGGATCTAAGCCATAGAAAACATTTAATAACTTTGATCCTAAAGACAAGAGAGTAAAGGCAGAAATAAATAAATGGCACTATATCCAAATAAAAGCACATTCACGGAAAAGAAACTAATGAAAAAAGCAAAGACAGATAACAAAATGAAAGATAATTTTACAAGCAACAGTTCCAATAAGGGGTTAATATCCAAAACATAAAAAGAATGCACAAAGCTCATAACAAACAAACTATCCAATTAAAAAATGTGGAGAGCCCGACCTTGATTTTTTGTCAGGGTACACAGGAGGAGTGACTATCTCCTACTCCACTCTTCCTCCTCTTTCTTACCATGTAATCTATCTTCCCCTTTTGCCACAGTGGTTCTGCTGGAGCAAGATGCCCCTGGGCAGTGAGAATGGCACCATGGCCTTGTTTCAGGCACTAAAGTAGTCAGTTGGCAAGCAAATGAACAATGGCCTGACTGGGCATAGCATTTACCCATAGAGGGCTTGTAGAGTGTCTCTTTGTTGGAGCATATTTGTGAGTCTTTCCCTCTGCCTCACTGCTTCTCACTTAAGAAAAAAAAAAGGTGGAGAGATCCTGAGCAAACATTTCTCCCATGAAAACCTACAAAAGCAAATAGATATATAAAGTGCTTGTATTCACTAGCTATTAGAGAAATACAAGTCAAAATGACAGTGACATCATATCTGACACTTTTCAGATTGCCTATTATCAAAAAAAGTGTAGCAAACCAGTGTTAGAGAGGATGTGGAAAAAAACAAATTCTCATTTATTGCTGGTGGAAATATGAACTGGTACAACCATTATTGAAGACAGTACAGTGGTTCTTCAAAAAATTAATAGAAGTAGTCTATGACCCAGCAATCCTCTACTGGGTGTAATCTGCTAAGAAAAAGCATGCACCCCCATGTTCATCACAACCTTATTTACAGTGTCCAAGACATACAAAATACCAAAGTGTTCTTTGATAGTATTTTGGATATAGAAAAGGCAGTATACACACACACACACACACACACACATACACATACATACAATGGAATACTACTCAGCCACAATAAATGATTACATTTTGCTATTTATGCAATGTATAGAACTTGAGAGCATTATACTGAGTTAAATACGTTAATCAGAAAAAGCTAAAAATAATATTATTTGACACATATATGGGGCATAAGATTGAGTCTTATGGACACACATAAATGTGAGGTGGTTACCAGGAGAGAGGGTTATGGTGGAAAGGAGTAAAGAGGGGTGTAAAGAGGTACAGATACAAGGTGATGGAAAATGAGTTGACCTTGAATGATGGGTATACAACATAATCATCAGTTCAAATGCTATAGAAATGTTCACGTGAAATCTATGTACTCTTACTGATCAATGTCACCCTGTTAACTTTGATTTTTTAAATTAAAATTTAAAATTAAAAATATTAAATAAACCAACATGCACATGCACACACACAGGCATGCACAAACACATTGTATGAGCTTATGTATATGAGTTATTCAGAATAGACAAGATTATAGAGACAGAAAGTAGAAATGTTGTTGCCAGAGGACATAAGGAGAGAATAAGAAGTTAATGTTTAGTGAGTACAAAGCTTCTCTTTGGGAAGATAAAATTTTTTGAGATGATGGTGGTCATGTTTGCACAAACGTGAAAATGTACTTAATTAAGGTCACTGAATTGTACACTAAAAATGTTTCAAGTGGTAAATTTTATAAGTGTATTTTGCCACAATTAAAATTAAAGATTGAAATAGAAAAGGTATAATCACTCTGTTGTCATTTCTCCCCCCAATTTTTTTTCCTTAGATACCAATGCACACACCAGTATCTATAAACCTCTAGAACAGACATCAGCAATCTGTTGCCTGGGTGCTATATCTGGACCCTAGCCTGCTTTTGTAAATAATGTTTTTTGTAAGCTAGCCATACCCATTCATTTCCTTAATGTTTTGGATGCTCCAAAGGCAGAGCGAATAGGCTGATACAGACACCACACAGCTCACAACCCTGAAAATACTTAACCTTTGGCTCTTTACAAAAAAGGGTGCTGACAGTATGCATTGAAAATGCCCTTTTCAAACAACCCCTTAATTTTTCTTTTTTTTATTTTCACTTGAACAAGCTTCATGGACACATAGGTGTCCAGAAGTATTTCTCTTTTTCAGGCAGAAGTCCCCAGATATGAGACCACTGCATCAAAGCTTAGTGGCTCCAGGGCCTCAAGCAAACATTAAACACATTTAGCTACAGATGACAAAGAGAGTAATTAAAAGAAGGGATTTGAAGTGATAATTGTATACCTGTATTTATTGCAGCTTTGTTCACATTAGCGAAGGTGTAAAACAACCCAAGTGTCCACTGGGTAGATAGATGAATAATATGTATCCCATACAGAGTGGGATAATATTATTCATTAACAGAAAGAAATAACATTCTGATACCTGATACAACACGGACTAACATTATGATCATTAATTGAGCCTGGTCAGGTTCAAAACCCCAAGGTTGCCAGTTTGAGTGAGTGCTCACAAGCTTGAGAATGGGGTTACCAGCTTTAGTGGGGGATCATACATAGCCCCTGGTCACAGGCTTGAGCCCAATTGTACCTGGCTTAAAGCCCAAGGCCATTAGCTTGACTGCAGGGATGTTTGCTTGAGCAAGGTGTCACTTGCTCTACTAGTCCCTCAGTCAAGGCATATATGAGAAAGCAACCAAGGAATAACTAAGGAGCCTGAATGAAAAATTGATGTTTGTCTTCTCCAACCCTTTATGTCTGTCTGTCCCTTTCTCTGTTTCTCTCTCTCTGTCTCTGTAACAAAAAATATTTTAATGCCCAAATTATTTATTTTAATTAATTTTATTACATTTTTTCAACTTTTTAATTTATTTGTAAAGTTTTTAATTTTACTTGCCATTTATTTTGTTTATTTTATTAATTTTACAAAGAAAGAAAAAGAGAGGGAAAGAAACCTTAAGCCATTCCTATATGTACTCTGACCAGGGATCTAACCAGCAACCTCTGTGCTTCAGAAAATGCTTTAACCAACCAAGCAATCTTGTCAGAAATTTTATAAAATAAAATAAAATAATTAAATTTAGTTATAGTTCATTATATGATTAATGACATCTCCAAACACTGTGCAAAACCCCCTCACACTTTTGTTCTTTCACTTGAAAAACGCTTCATCTTTCACAATGTTCCCTATCTACACCCACTTCTGGGTTTCTATTCAGCTCTGTTCATCCAGATGGTGTTCTGGGCCAGCTTTCACTGGGTGATTTATGCATGTGCCTTGACTGGGAATGGAACCTGTAATCTTGTTATGCTGAGAGAATACTGCAAACATCTGAGCTACCAGTTCAGGACCAATTACCTTTCTTAATACTATCCACAATGAATCCTGATATATGCTATAATCATCTGACTACTACGCTACACACTATCCCATTTATTATTAAGTATATCTGTATCAGTTTATGGACTTCTGTATAAATTTAAAACTAGTCTATCAAATTATCTGAAAATTCTACCTGTTATTTTGATTGAAATGACCTTGAAGGTACAGGCGAGTTCTAGGAGATATGCTGTATAACATGGAAGTCTCCATAAGTGATCTCCATTCATTCAGTTCTTTTCTTGGCATTTAAATGCCATTTTCTCTTTCAGATAAAGTGTTGCACCTTTATAAATCTATTCTTAAATGCTTATACACTTTTTTGGATAAAACTTCTGTATTATGACAATTTCTAAGGGGTTATTGCTTTCATGTGTTAATGCTTTTTATTACAGTATGTCTTTCTTGGCAAACAAGCCAATAGTTGCAGCTATCTTTTAGTTATTATTTCAATAATTAAAGCATCTGCATATAATTAAAATATGACCTTTTACTTTTTAATTCAAACAGTCACTAGAAGGAGAACTGTAGGTTGGGCAGGTGTTTATTAATAATGTTTAACATACTTCTCTTTCTTAGGATTACTCGCACATTTGATTAAACAAGATAGCCATAAAGTCATAGTTAGTTTTGCTTCTACTTCCTTTTCTTTGCCCCAGGTTAGGAGTCTCTCATAGCTCAGTACCATCCAAAAGGTGCCCATTGTTACAGAGTGCCAACCCATCAGGGATGACCCCTGAAACAATTTAGCTTATAGCTACAGTTAAAATAGAAATTTCTCATGAGCCTGAACAAATCTAATTCTGCCAGGAGAGGCAGGATGCATTCCTTGTGCATCAGCCTTGCAGATATTTCAGAAACATTGTTAATTATCTTAGAACAGTGTGTGCATTTGCAAAGATATTGTACAAATGTGTTGAAGGAATTGTAACCTTGTGTGTTTTGCCTATATATGCCTCTCATCCTGCAAGCTCATTGCTGTCTATTGCAAGAAGTGCAGCAGACAAACCACTGCCTAGTGAATAAAGTTTCCAAATTGATGTAATCAATTCCAGTTAAAATATGTTGTTGTTGCACCACAACATTTGGGGGCTCGCCCAGGATTCACCAGAATTTTCTGGTGTGATCAGAGCCTAAAGGGTGTCTGCCTAGGGGAGGTCACTGAGGAACATTCTTCGCCTCGGGCAGAAGGTGGCACTCAATAGAACGTTGAGCCATACAGGGTCTTACTGGTAAGCAACAGGGTTTGAACAGGTTGGGGCATCCCCAGAGAGTCAGCAGCTGGGCTGGAAGCAGCATAAACTTTATGACCCTATCCTGGCATACAATGGTGGACAGTGATCCCAGGATTGTTTGGCTATTCAGGTTTAGTTGGCCAGTCAAATTGCAGGTTTCTTCTTTGTTTAGTTTAGTTTGAATCTGTCTATTTATTTCTTGGAGTGTTTGTCTAGTTGTCTTTCTCAGTCTAGGGCTCATTCAGTTCATCAAAATGGGTCACTCTTCTTCATGTGCTAAATGTATGCTGCTAAATGCTATTTAAATAATTTCCAGGACTTCAAGGAAGAAGCTGCTGCCTATGGAGCAACTGTTAGCTCTGAAAATGTATGAACTATGTGTGAGTTAGAGTAGCCAGGACTTCCCCCTTCCAAGGAACTGGCCTTCCCAGAAATCTACTATTTTTTTTGCTTATCAGGTTCAATCAGACATCTTTTGGCATCCTGAATGGATCAGCTTTTCCAGAGGTTGTTTGACCTCTCTGGATTTCTAAAATGGGCATCTCCTCAGACATTCCATGGCTCCAGTTTTTTGTGGGTCTTAGACAACTTCCTGGCAAAAACTTTGGTCTCCAGATGTGGCAAAATTAAGGAGTGTAAGCTCAGACACCTGGATATAAGTAAGGCCAATCTTTTGCTTTACTGAATTATAGCTTTTCTGTTCATGACTAGTCAATTTGAGACTCTCCAAGACCAAAGACATTAGGAGAAATTAGACTCAGCCTTAGGCTCTTTTAGAACAACTTTGTTTGTGTTCACGATCAAAGCAAATAATAGGGACTAAATTAAATTCTGTCTTAGGCTTCCTGAGGCCCCTCTGTGCTGTCTTTTCTGAAGTTTCTCTTTGTTCATCAGAGAAATTTCTCATGACATTTTCTGATTTAAAGCCACCTTCCCCAGATCCACTAGATCTCTTTTCTTGGATCCAAAACCTCTAGTTTCAAGTCTCTTTATTTGACTTTTCCATTGAGAAAAGTGCTTCTTCTGTTAGCTCTTATCTCTCCTCTTGTGTGTGGTACTAAACGTTGAAGAGGCTATTGCAATTAGAAATTTCTGGCTTAAAGCCAGGGGTAAAAAATAAATAAAAAATAAATGGTACACAATCAACTGAGATGACATCAGAGAAATGGCAGGGTAGGAAGTGATACCGATAAATCTCCCCCAAAACTCAACAAGATCTTCAACCAGAAACAGAAAAACCTATCCTTGGAGCCTCCAGATGTTTCGCAATACACGCGAAGGTATGGTCGAGTGAAAAATTGGCTAAATATATAACCAAACCCCGAAGGAAATAGGGAGTAAGAAACGCTCTGCCTTCCTCACTAACCTAAACAGGGGGGCTTTCTCTGGGATCCATGAATATAGAAACTGAGGCGGGCAAAGGGGGTGAATAGATCCAGGCCGCAGCACGGAGATACAAGCCGAGGAAAAACAGATCCTGTGGCAACCAGGGCAATACAAGCTAACAATCGCACCAAACCCAAACAAAGAAAGACAGGCAGGGCAGCCATTTTACCTGATCTCCTGGTCAGCGCGCAGATAGTGGGCGAGAGATTTCTTCCTAAGTCCCGGGAGTGGGTGCCCGTGTTACCCCACAGAGAGGCAGAGTCAGAGGCCTTTGTATGGGCTGAAAGTGGAATCTCTGGGCAGCCCCAGCGCCCTGGGAAAGCTGCGCATGAGAGGGAGCAAGAACTAATTCCAACGGTGGAACTTTTCAGTGCTGGTAGGGGATTCACTCAGAGGAAAATGCGGCTGTCCTGCGTGCGAAAATAGTGAGCGAGAAATTCCTCTGAGTGCCTCAGCAGTGCGCGCCCGTGTTATCACACAGAGGGGCAGAGTCAGGGGCCTTTTTTTGGGCCAAAGCGGAATCTCGGGCCGCCCCAGCGCCTTGCAAAAGCCGCACACGGGGACGGAGCGAGAGCCAATTCCAACGCAGGAATATTTCCATGCGGTTGGGGGTTTTACTCAGAGCGTGAGACTGCTGGCCAAATATCCTGGTCTGCGTGCACAGATAGTGAGCGAGAGTTTCCTCCAAGCACCCCGGAAGTGGGTGCACGCCTGTGTTACCAGACAGTGTGGCAGAGCCAGAGGTCTTTGAGTGGGTGGAAACCCTGCCTGATTATGCTAGCAGCTCTGACTGACTGAGCCTTACCCAGAGCCCTGTGCTGAGTGGAAATAGAGTGGGGAGTTGCCAGCTCTTTGAGCCTCTTACTATCCAGGCAGAGGCAGCAGCAACCCCATAGCTGGATTATCAGGCTACTAATTGAGGAAGGAAAGACTAAGAGACAGGCTCCAGGAACACGGACTCTCTCACTGTCGGAGCCTATAAATGCTAATGAGCCTAGACTGCCAACGAGATTAAGCACAATACATGACATCGTGATAGAGACTTATCAACTGCAAACTTCTACCTGAGCATGCCAAAGGGGCAGAACCCGGGGTACAGAGTCACCGACCAGGAAGAGGGAGAGAAAAGAAAAAGCAAGAAGATGACCTCTCAAAATCAAGAATAATCTGCAGACTTTATAACCTATCCCATTTTATTATATTCATTTGTTTCTCTTATCTTCATTCTTGATATTTTTTTTCCTCCTCCAATTTGGCCAATTACCTCTCTGCTGGTCTTACTCTCTCCTCTCCTTGAACTACACTACCCATAAGTGTTACATCTCCCATTATCTTTTCTCTCCTCTTCCTTTCTCTTTATGAGGGTTGCACTCCAAAACCATTAACTCTCTCTCTCTCTCCTCTTTTTTTCTTTTTCTTCTTTTAGTGGTTCCCTTTTTTTTCTCTCTCTCTCTTTCTTTTCTCCCTCTATATTAGTTTCTTCCTTTCTCCTCTCATTCAAACCTCAATAACAAACAAATTATCTTATCTGGGCCTCAAAATTATGTTTGTGGCATTTTGGGGGTTTTTTACTTCACCTTTTTAACTCACTAGCAGTGCTCCCATCCCTAGCTCTCCATTTTATCTAGTCCTTGTTCCACTAAATACAATAGTAATTTTTTATTTTGTCCCCCCATTTTTCTGTTTTCCTCTTATTCCTCTCATAACTCTTAGTCAACCAACACCTAAAAGCAAATCATTTTATTCTTTTTTTGTTTGTTTGTTTTTTGTTTTTTTTAAATAAATTTTTATTAATGATAATGGGATGACATTAATAAATCAGGGTACATATATTCAAAGAAAACATGTCTAGGTTATTTTGTCATTAAATTATGTTGCATACACCTCGCCCAAAGTCGGATTGTCCTCCGCCTCCCTCTATCTAGTTCTCTATCTAGTTCTCTGTGCCCCTAACCCTACCCCTAACTCTCTCCCTCCCTCCCTCCCATGTCCTCTCTCCCCCCACCCCTGGTAACCACCACACTCTTGTCCATGTCTCTTAGTCTTGTTTTTATATTCCACCAATGTATGGAATCATGTAGTTCTTGTTTTTTTCTGATTTACTTATTTCACTCCGTATAATGTTATCAAGATCCCACAATTTTGCTGTAAATGATCTGATGTCATCATTTCTTATGGCTGAGTAGTATTCCATAGTGTATATGTGCCACATCTTCTTTATCCAGTCTTCTATTGAAGGGCTTTTTGGTTGTTTCCATGTCTTGGCCACTGTGAACAGTGCTGCAATGAACATGGGGCTACATGTGTCTTTACGTATCAATGTTTCTGAGGTTTTGGGGTATATACCCAGTATAGGGATTGCTGGGTCATAAGATAATTCTATTTGCAGTTTTTTGAGGAACCACCATACTTTCCTCCATAATGGTTGTACTACTTTACAGTCCCACCAACAGTGGATGAGAGTTCCCTTTTCTCCGCAGCCTCTCCAACATGTGCTATTACCCGTCTTGTTGATAATAGCTAATCTAACAGGGGTGAGGTGGTATCTCATTGTAGTTTTGATTTGCATTTCTCTAATAACTAATGAAGTTGAGCATCTTTTCATATATCTGTTGGCCATTTGTACTTCCTCCTGGGAGAAGTGTCTGTTCATGTCCTCTTCCCATTTTTTTATTGGATTGTTTGTTTGTTTGTTGTTGAGTTTTATGAGTTCTTTGTAAATTTTGGATATTAGGCCCTTATCTGAGCTGTTGTTTGAAAATATCATTTCCCATTTAGTTGGCTGTCTGTTTATTTTGATATCAGTTTCTCTTGCTGAGCAAAAACTTTTTATTCTGATGTAGTCTCATTCATTTATCTTTGCTTCACTTCTCTTGCCATTGGAGTCAAGTTCATAAAATGTTCTTTAAAACCCAGGTCCATGAGTTTAGTACCTATGTCTTCTTCTATGTACTTTATTGTTTCAGGTATTATATTTAGGTCTTTGATTCATTTTGAATTAATTTTAGTACACGGGGACAGGCTATAGTCGAGTTTCATTATTTTGCATGTGGCTTTCCAGTTTTCCCAACACCATTTGTTGAAGAGGCTTTCTTTTCTTCATTGTGTGTTGTTGGCCCCTTTATCAAAGATCATTTGACCATATATATGTGGTTTTATTTCTGGATTTTCTATTCTGTTCCATTGGTCTGAGTGTTTATTTTTCTGCCAATACCATGCTGTTTTGATTGTCTTGGTTCTATAATAGAGTTTGAAGTCAGGTATTGTAATGCCCCCAGATTCATTCTTTTTCCTTAGGATTGTTTTGGCTATTTGGGGTTTTTTATAGTTCCATATAAATCTGATGATTTTTTGTTCCATTTCTTTAAAAAATGTCATAAAAATTTTGATGAGAATTGCATTAAATTTATATATTGCTTTGGGTAATATGGCCATTTTAATTATATTTATTCTTCCTATCCAAGAACAAGGAATATTTTTCCGTCTCATTGTGTCTTTTTCTATTTCTCTTAATAATGCCTTGTAGTTTTCGTTATATAGGTCCTTTACATTCTTTGTTATGTTTATTCCTAGGTATTTTATTTTTTTTGTTGCAATCGTGAAGGGGATTATTTTTTTTGAGTTCGTTTTCTAATATTTCATTGTTGGCATATAGAAAGGCTATGGACTTTTGTATGTTAATTTTGTATCCTGCGACCTTACTGTATTGGTTTATTGTTTCTAATAATCTTTTTGTGGAGTCCTTCGGGTTTTCGATGTATAGGATCATATCATCAGCAAAAAGTGATACCTTTACTTCTTCTTTTCCGATATGGATGCCTTTTATTTCTTTGTCTTGTCTGATTGCTCTGGCCAGAACTTCTAGCACCACGTTAAATAAGAGTGGAGAGAGTGGACAACCCTGTCTTGTTCCTGATTTAAGGTAGAAAGTCCTCAGTTTTATGCCGTTTAAAATTATGTTGGCTGATGGTTTATCATATATGGCCTTTATCATGTTGAGATATTTTCCTTCTATACCCATTTTGTTGAGAGTCTTAAACATAAAATTGTGTTGTATTTTATCAAAAGCCTTTTCTGCATCTATTGATAAGATCATGTGGTTTTTGTTCTTTGTTTTGTTGATATGGTGTATTACGTTAACCGTTTTGCGTATGTTGAACCATCCTTGAGATTCTGGGATGAATCCCACTTGATCATGATGTATTATTTTTTTAATATGTTGTTGTATTCGGTTTGCCAGTATTTTGTTTAGTATTTTAGCATCTGTATTCATTAGAGATATTGGTCTGTAGTTTTCTTTCTTTGTGCCATCCTTGCCAGGTTTTGGTATGAGGGTTATGTTGGCCTCATAAAATGTGTTTGGAAGTATTGCTTCTTCTTCAATTTTTTGGAAGACTTTGAGTAGAATAGGAACCAAGTCTTCTTTGAATGTTTGATAAAATTCACTAATATAACCGTCTGGGCCTGGACTTTTATTTTTGGGGAGGTTTTTAATAGTTTTTTCTATTTCCTCCCTGCTGATTGGTCTGTTTAGGCTTTCCACTTCTTCATGACTCAGTCTAGGAAGGTTGTATTGTTCTAGGAATTTATCCATTTCTTCTAGATTGTTGTATTTGGTGGCATATAATTTTTCATAGTATTCTACAATAATTCTTTGTATATCTATGATGTCTGTGGTGATCTCTCCTCTTTCATTTTGGATTTTATTTATTTGAGTCCTGTGCCTTTTTTCCTTGGTGAGTCTTGCCAAGGGTTTGTCAATTTTGTTGATCTTTTCAAAGAACCAGCTCCTTGTTTTATTGATTTTTTCTATAGTTTTTCTGTTCTCTATTTTGTTTATTTCTGCTCTGATTTTTATTATTTCCTTTCTTCGGCTGGTTTTGGGTTCTCTTTGTTCTTCTTTTTCTAGTTCCTTAAGGTGTGAAGTTAAGTGGTTTACTTCGGCTCTCTCTTGTTTGTTCATATAGGCCTGAAGTGATATGAACTTTCCTCTTATTACTGCTTTTGCTGCATCCCAGAGATTCTGATATGTCGTATTTTCATTTTCATTTGTCTGTATATATCTTTTGATCTCTGCGCTTATTTCTTCTTTGACCCATTCATTTTTTAGAAGTATGTTGTTTAGTTTCCACATTTTTGTGGGTTTTCCCCCTCTTTTTTGCAGTTGAATTCTAGTTTCAAGGCTTTATGATCAGAAAATATACTTGGTACAATTTCAATTTTTCTAAATTTGCTGATATTGTCTTTGTGGCCCAACATATGGTCAATTCTTGAGAATGTTCCATGTACACTAGAGAAAAATGTATACTCTGTCACTTTGGAATGAAGTGTCCTGTAGATGTCTATCATATCCAGGTGTTCTAGAATTTCTTTTAAGGCCACTATATCTTTATTGATTCTCTGTTTGGATGACCGATCTAGAGCCATCAGCGGTGTATTGAGGTATCTAAGTATGGTTGTATTTTTGTTAGTTTTTGTTTTAAGGTCAATAAGTAGCTGTCTTATATATTTTGTTGCTCCTTAGTTTGGTGCATATATATTAAGGATTGTTATGTCTTCTTGATTCAACTTCCCCTTAATCATTATGAAATGACCATTTTTGTCTCTGAGTACTTTTTCTGTCTTGTAGTCAGCATTATTAGATATGAGTAATGCTACACCTGCTTTTTTTGGAGTGTTGTTTGCTTGGAGTATTGTTTTCCAGCCTTTCACTTTGAATTTGTTTTTATCCTTGTTGCTTAGATATGTTTCTTGTAGGCAGCATATAGTTGGATTTTCTTTTTTAATCCATTCTGCTACTCTGTGTCTTTTTATTGGTAAGTTTAATCCATTTACATTTAGTGTAATTATTGACACTTGTGGGTTCCCTACTGCCATTTTATAAATTGCTTTTTGTTAGTTTTGTATCTTGTTTGATTCTTCACTTTTGTTTTTCTATCATTTGATTTGTTTGTTTGTGTTCCATACTTCTTTCCTCTGTTGCTACTTTTTTTAAGTCAAGTGTTTTTGTGGTGGTTTTTTCAAGGGTGGTTACCATTAAGTAATGAAAAGGGTCCCTACTATATTCATTGTAGTACCCTATCTTATGAGTATTTCTGCACTTCATCGTCCTTTGCTACTGTTAATCTCCATCCTCTCGCCCCTTTTTTTCCTTTGTTGTCACAGTTTAAGTTTGGTTTTATTGTGTTCTTGGTGGAGCTGTTACTTGTGGTGTTGTTTTCCTTTGTTCTTTGAATCTGGTTGGAAAACCCCCTTTAGTATTTCCTGGAGTGGGGGCTTTCTGATGATAAATTCTCTCATCTTTTCTGTATTTGTGAATGTTTTTATATCTCCGTCGTACTTGAAGGATAGCTTTGATGGGTATAGTCTTCTTGGCTGAAAGTTCCTCTCTTTCAGGGCTTTAAATATTGGGGTCCACTCTCTTATAGCTTGTAGAGTTTCTGCTGAGAAATCTGATGATAATCTAATAGGCCTTCCTTTATATGTTGTACTCTTCTTTTCCCTGGCTGCCTTGAGAATTTTTTCTTTGTCATTGGTTTGTGTCATCTTTATTATGATGTGCCTTGGAGTGGGTTTGTTGGGGTTAAGAAAACTTGGTGTTCTGTTTGCTTCTTGAATTTGAGGCTTTAGTTCTTTCCACAGGCTTGGGAAGTTCTCGTCTATTATTTGTTTGAGTATATTCTCTATTCCATTTTCTTTCTCTTCTCCCTCTGATATACCTATTATTTTTATGTTATTCTTTCTGATGGAGTCAGACAATTCCTGTAGGGCTTTCTCGTTTTTTATTATTTTTGAGTCTCTTTCTTCTTCTCTCTGTTGTGCCTCAAGTTGTTTGTCTTCTATTTCACTAATCCTATCTTCTATCTGGGCTGTTCTGTTAGCTAAGCTTGTTACCTCGTTTTTCAGCTCATGAATTGAGTTTTTCATTTCTGTTTGATTTGTTTTTATAGCTTCAATTTCCTTGGTAATATATTCTTTGTGTTCATTGAGTTGTTTTCTGATCTCCCTAAATTGCCTTTCTGTGTTTTCTTGTATATCTCTGAGTATTTTTAAGATTTCTATTTTAAATACTCTGTCATTTAGCTCCAAGGCTTCCAATATGTTAAGTCTTTTCTCCATAGATTTTTCCACATCTATTTGTGTTACCTCTCTTTCTTTTGTATACATAATATTCGATTTCCTCTTTCTTATTGGCATCTGATGGTGGTTTTGTTGATAGCACACAGGTGCACTCCCTCTGCGGCTTGAATGAACATCCCTGCTCCCTGTGGTAGTTAGCTTCCTCCACACCCTCGTCTCTCAGATTCAAGTGATAACAGTCCTTTCGCTTTCAGTTTGTGTGGAACTCCAGAATGCTCCGAGGATAAATTTTTCTGTTTCTAGTTGATAAATTTGTTGTGATTTTGGGGAGATCTTTCAGACATGGTGCTCACGGCACCATTTCCATGAAGTCACCATCATTTTACTCTTGACCCAAATTTTTCCCTTATTTGCTTTTTGTGGGTCCATACCCCCTTCTTTTTTCTTTTTTTTCTTTTTTTTTTTTTGCCCCTTTATTACTTTTCCCCAATTCAGGCCCTCCATTACAGGCATTGTTTATTATAATTCACAGTTCACCACAAGATTTTCTCAAGAAAGAGGGGAGAGGAGAGGAGAGGAAAAAAGGAGGGGGGAATAATTTCCTTTTTTTTTAATTTTTATTTTTTTTTATTTTTCTTTATTTCATTATTAATTTATTTTAAAAAACAACTCTTTTTGATTTTTTTATTTTTTTAACTTTTTATTCTTTATTAAATCTCATTAACACTATCAACAAAACCACACTCAGATGCCATTAAGGAAGAGAAAATCGAATATCATGGATACAAAAGAAAGAGAGGTAACATAGCTAGATGAGGAAAAAATCTATGGAGAAAAAATTTAATATATTGGAAACCTTGGAGCTAAATGACAGAGAATTCAAGATAGAAATCCTAAAACTCCTTCGAGATATACAAAAAAAACAGAGAAAGGCAATTTAGGGAGTTCAGAAAACAACTCAATGAACACAAAAAATATATTACCAAGGAAATTGAAACTATAAAAGCAAATCAAACAGAGATGAAAAACTCAATTCACGAACTGAAAAACGAAGTAACAAGCTTAGCTAATAGAACAGATCAGATAGAAGGGAGGATTAGTGAAATAGAAGACAAGCAACTTGAGGCACAACAGAGAGAAGAAGAAAGAGACTCAAAAATTTAAAAATATGAGATAGCCCTACAAGAATTATCTGACTCCATCAAAAAAATAACATAAGAATAATAGGTATATCAGAGGGAGAAGAGAGAGAAAATGGAATGGAGAACATACTCAAACAAATAATAGATAAATACTTCCCAAGCCTGTGGAACGAACTAAAGCCTCAAGTTCAAGAAACAAACAGAACTCCGAGTTTTCTTAACCCCAACAAACCTACTCCAAGGCATATCATAATGAAATTGACACAAACCAACAGCAAAGAAAAATTCTCACAGTAGCCAGGGAAAAGAAGAATACAACATATAAAGGAAGGCCCATTAGATTATCATCAGATTTTTCAGCAGAAACTCTACAAGCTAGAAGAGAGTGGACCCCAATATTTAAAATCCTGAAAGAGAGGAACTTTCAACCATGAATACTATACCCATCAAAGCTATCCTTCAAATATGAAGGAGAAATAAAAACATTCACAGATACAGAAAAGATGAGGGAATTTATCATCAGAAAACCCCCACTCCAGGAATTACTAAAGGGGGTTTTCCAATCAGATACAAAGAACAACAACAAAAAAAAAAACAGAGCCACAAGTAAAAGCTCCAAGAAGAACACAATAATACCAAATTTAAACTGTGACAACAACAAAAAGAAAGGAGGGGAGAATATGGAGATTAACAGTAGCAAAGGACGATGGAGTGCAAAAGTACTCACAAAATAGTTTCCCTATAATGAACTGGGTAGGGACCCTTTTCATTACTCAAAGGTAACCACCATTGAAAAAACCACCACAGAAGCATATGAGATAAAAAAGATAACAACAGAGGAAAGATGTATGAAATACAACCAAATAAAAACAAACGATAGAAAAATGAAAGAGAAGGATCAAACAAGACACAAAACTAACAGAAAGCAAGATATAAAATGGCAATAGGGAACTCACAAGTGTCAATAATTACACTAAATGTAAACGGATTAAACTCACCAATAAAAAGGCACAGAGTAGCAGAATGGATTAAAAAAGAAAATCCAACTGTATGCTGCCTACAGGAAACTCATCTAAGTAACAAGGATAAAATCAAATTCAAAGCGAAAGGCTGGAAAACAATACTCCAAGCAAATAACATCCAAAAAAAAGCGGGTGTAGCAATACTCATATCTGATAATGCTGACTACAAGACAGCGAAAGTACCCAGAGACAAAAATGGCCATTTCATAATGGCTAAGGGGACACTGAATCAAGAAGACATAACAATTCTTAATATATATGCACCAGACCTAGGAGCACCAAAATATATGACAGCTACTTATTGATCTTAAAAAAAAACTGACAAAAATACAATCATACTTGGAAACCTCAATACACTGCTGATGGCTCTATATTGGTCATCCAAACAGAGAATTAACAAAGACATAGTGGCCTTAAACAAAACACTAGAGCACCTGGATATGATAGACATCTACAGGACATTTCATTCCAAAGTGACTGAGTATACATTTTTCTCCAGTGTACAAGGATCATCCTCAAGAATTGACTATATGTTGGGCCACAAAAACAACATCAGCAAATTCAGAAAAATCAAAGTTGTACCAAGCATATTTTCTAATCATAAAGCCTTAAAACTAGAATTCAGCTGCAAAAAAGAGAAAAAAATCCCACAAAAATGTAGAAACAAAACAACATACTTTTAAAAAATGAATGGGTCAAAGAAGAAATAAGTGCAGAGATCAAAAGATATATACACACTAATGAAAATAACAATACGACATATCAGAATCTATGGGATGCAGCAAAAGCAGTGATAAGAGACAAGTTCATATCACTTCAGGCATATATGAACAAACAAGAGAGAGCCCAAGTGAACCACTTAACTTCCCACCTTAAGGAACTAGAAAAAGAAGAACAAAGAAAACCCAAAACCAGCCGAAGAAAGGAAATAATAAAAATTAGAGGAGAAATAAATGAATTAGAGAACAGAAAAACTATAGAAAAAAATTAATAAAACAAGGAGATGGTTCTTTGAAAAGATCAACAAAATTGACAAACCCTTGGCAAGACTCACCAAGGAAAAAGATAAAGAACTCATATAAACAAAATTCAAAATGAAAGAGGAGAATTCACCACGGACACAGTAGATATACAAAGAATTATTGTAGAATACTATGAAAAACTTTATGGCACTAAATTCAACAACCTAGAAGAAATGGATAAATTCCTAGACCAATACAACCTTCCTAGACTGAGTCTAGAAGAAGCAGAAAGCCTAAACAGACCTATTAGTAGAGAAGAAATAGAAAAAAACATTAAAAACCTCCCCAAAATAAAAGTCCAGGTCCTGACGGGTATACCAGCGAATTTTATCAAACATTCAAAGAAGACTTGGTTCCTATTCCACTCAAAGTCTTCCAAAAAATTGAAGAAGAAGCAATACTTCCAAACACATTTTATGAGGCCAACATAACCCTCATACCAAAACCAGGCAAGGATGGCACGAAAAAAGAAAACTACAGACCAATATCTCTAATGAATACAGATGCTAAAATAATAAACAAAATACTAGCAAGTCAAATACAACAACTTATTAAAAAATAATACATCATGATAAAGTGGGATTTATCCCAGAATCTCAAGGATGGTTCAACATACGTAAAACGGTTAACGTAATACACCATATCAACAAAACAAAGAACAAAAACCACATGATCTTATCAATAGACGCAGAAAAGGCTTTTGATAAAATACAACACAATTTTATGTTTAAGACTCTCAACAAAATGGGTATAGAAGGAAAATATCTCAACATGATAAAGGCCATATATGATAAACCATCAGCTAACATCATATTAAATGACACTAAACTGAAGGCTTTCCCCCTTAAATCAGGAAGAAGACAGTGTTGTCCACTCTCTCCACTCTTATTTAATGTGGTACTAGAGGTTCTGGCCAGAGCAATCAGACAAGACAAAGAAATAAAAGGCATCCATATCGGAAAAGAAGAAGTAAAGGTATCACTTTTTGCAGATGATATGGTCCTATACATCGAAAACCCCAAAGAATCCACAAAAAGACTACTAGAAACAATAAGCCAATACAGTAAGGTCGCAGGATACAAAATTAACATACAGAAGTCAATAGCCTTTCTATATGCCAACAATGAAACAATTTAGAACGAACTCAAAAGAATAATCCCCTTCATGCTTGCAACAAAAAAAATAAAATACTTAGGAATAAACATAACAAAGAATGTAAAGGACTTATATAATGAAAACTATAAACCATTGTTAAGGGAAATCGAAAAGGATATAATGAGAAGGAAGAATATACCTTGTTCTTGGCTAGGAAGAATAAATATAATCAAGATGGCTATATTACCCAAAGCAAAATACAAATTTTGTGCAATTGCCATCAAACTTCCAATGACATTTTTTAAAGAAATAGAGCAAAAGATCATCAGATTTATATGGAACTATAAAAAACCCCAAATAGCCAAAGCAATCCTAAAGAAAAAGAATGAAGCTGGGGGCATTACAATACCTGAGTTCAAACTCTATTATAGAACCACGACAATCAAAACAGCATGGTATTGGCAGAAAAATAGACACTCAGACCAATGGAACAGAATAGAAAGTCCAGAAATAAAACCACATATATATATATATAGTCAAATAATTTTTGATAAAGGGGCCAACAACACACAATGGAGAAAAGAAAGCCTCTTCAATAAATGGTGCTGGGAAAACTGAAAAGCCACATGCAAAAGAATGTAACTGGACTACAGTTTGCCCCCCTGTACTAAAATTAACTCAAAATGGATCAAAGATCTAAACATAAGACCTGAAACAATTAAGTACATAGAAGAAGACATAGGTACTAAAATCATGGACCTGGGTTTTAAAGAGCATTTTATGAACTTGACTCCACAGGAAAGAGAAGTGAAGGCAAAAATTAATGAATGGGACTACATCAGACTAAGAAGTTTTTGCTCAGCAAGAGAAACTGATAACAAAATAAACAGAAAGCCAACTAAATGGAAAATGATATTTTCATACAACATCCCAGATAAGGGCCTAATATTCAAAATATACAAAGAACTCATAAAACTCAACAACAAGCGAACAAACAAACCAATAAAAAAATGGGAAGAGGATATGAACAGACACTTCTCCCAGGAAGAAATACAAATGGCCAACAGATATATGAAAAGATGCTCATCTTCTTTAGCTATTATAAAAATGCAAATCAAAACTGCAATGAGATACCACCTCACACCTGTTCGATTAGCTATTATTAGAAAACAGGTAATAGCAAATGTTGGAGAGGCTGTGGAGAAAAAGGAACCCTCATCCACTGTTGGTGGGAATGTAAAGTAGTACAATCATTATGGAAGAAAGTATGGTGGTTCCTCAAAAAACTGAAAATAGAATTACCTTATGACCCAGCAATCCCTCTACTGGGTATCTACCCCAAAAACTCAGAAACATTGATACGTAAAGACACATGCAGCCCCATGTTTATTGCAGCATTGTTCACAGTGGCCAGGACATGGAAACAACCATAAAGCCCATCAATAGATGACTGGATAAAGAAGATGTGGCACATATACACTATGGAATACTACTCAGTCATAAGAATTGATGACATTGGATCATTTACAGCAAAATGGTGGGATTTTGATAACAAGATACGAAGTGAAATAAGAAATCAGAAAAAAACAGAAACTTCATTATTCCATATGTAGGTGGGACATAAAAGTGAAACTAAGAGACATTGATAAGAGTGTGGTGGTTACGGTAGGAGGCGGGAAAGGGAGAGGGAAAGGGGGAGGGGGAGGGGCACAAAGAAAACTAGATAGAAGGTGACAGAGGATAATCTGACTTTGGGTGATGGGTAAGCAACATAACTGAACGACAAGATAACGTGGACTTGTTATCTTTGAATATATGTATCCTGATTTATTGATGTCGCCCCATTAAAAAATAAAATTATTTAAAAAAAATGAATGAACAAAATGAATATTTCAACAAGGAGATTGAAACTTTAAAAATTGATATAAACAACTCAGTACATAAATTGAAACCTGAGTAAAAGTATAGCAAACAGACAAGCCAGATAGGAGAAAGAAAAGAGATGTTGAAATCAAGCAACTAGAAATGTTACAGAAAGTAAAATAGAAACTCACATATTTTTTAAAAAAACATGAAAGTTCCACAAGAATTACCTGACCCTATCAGAAAGAGCAATATAAGAAAAATGAGAATATCAAAAAAAAAAAAAAAAAAAAAGGGAGAGGAGAATGGAGAGGCTATTGAATTGAATAATTGGTGAGAATTTCCCAAGCACATGAAATCAGATTCTCAAATCCAAGAAGATAACAGAATTCCAGGTTACCTCAATCCAAACAGACCAAGACATATCAAATAAATTGTCAAAAACCAATGACAGAGAAAGGATTCTCAAGGCAGCTGAGGGAAAAAACCAAACTTATAAAGAAAGTCTCATTAGGCTGTTATGAGACTTCTCATCAATAGCTCTACAAGCCAGAAGGGTATGGATTCAAACACCAAGAGTACTAGCAGAGAGGAATACCAGCCAAAAATACTATATTCATCAAAGCTGTCCAAATGTGATGGAGAAATCAATTGTTTAAAGATATAGAGGCTGAGAGAATTTATTTCCAGAAAAGCCCCACTGCAAAATCAGGTTACATCGAATGTGGCAGAAACCCAACAGCATCCTTTAAATCAGGAGTTCATTGTTTTTGGCTTTTTTGTTGCCAAGGAAGTTCTTTGTAAATGACACAAAAGATTGTGTGCTGCTTTCTCCTCCTTATTCATCTTCCTGGCAAATTCTTTCTCATGTATGAGGGTTCAAATTTTTAGTCCATTTAATACAGCTGCTTTTATGTTCCTGAAAGACAAGGCAGAAAAAGCAGAAATAATATGTTAAAAGCATTCACTTTCTTTATGCAAAGCCTGAACAAACTGCTTTATTAAGCAAGTTTCAGGTAATGTAGGGGAAAAATGATCCTGTTTTGTTTAAATACAGGTTCATTCACAATATTTTGCACCCCTACTTCCAGAGCTTCACGTTTCAGCCACTCCTTCTGTGTCCAGTGTTTCTCTTGAACTTGGCTGTCCCACAAACACACAAAGCAAGGATACTTCATGAAACCTCATGTTATTATAGCAAGGGATTTACCATTTTAAGATACACACAAATGATCTAGTTATGCTCCTCATACTTCAGAAAGTCGAGGACAATTTTTATGTCATTTTTACTAAGTCATTCAATATTGGTTGGTTAAACTGATGAGGGCTTAATGATTGCTTGGAAGCAGAAGAAGACCTTTCAGATTCTATACCCATTTTCTCATTTATTTTATCAAAATACACTTGAACATCATGTTCACTTTCTCTGTCCTTAGAAGAAATAAAAGCATTGTAAACTTAAATGGGGAGTGTCTCAAAAGTTGGAATAGGTTTTATTACTGAAGGAATATTAGGATATGTGATCATATGTTGTTTTTCCTTTGCTGATGCTTTTTGTATGAATCAGACAGAAATAATAGTCACTGCTGTGTTCCTTAGGTTCATGCCAAACCATGGGAATACAAAAAGGCATTCCATTGCATTTTACTTTTGTCCAGTCATAAAGCATTTCCTCACAGTTATGACATACAATAAGAGGAGCCCAATTCTTATCTTGATCACAAAGGGGAACTTGAAAATAGGCAATATTTTTACATGTCACAAATGATAAAATATTGTGCCTTTGACATTTTAGTGTGTAACAGCCACATATATAACAGAAGGTGTCACGACTCTTCTTACATTTATGCCAACTTGAAGAAGGCATGATTCAATCTTTTTTTTTTCCTTTATTTTTCTGAAACTGGAAATGGGGAGAGACAGTCAGACAGACTCCCGCATGCGCCCGACCAGGATCTACCCGACACGCCCACCAGGGGCAATGCTCTGCCCACCAGGGGACGATGCTCTGCCCCTCCGAGGCATCGCTCTGCCGTGACCAGAGCCACTCTAGCGCCTGGGGAAGAGGCCAAGGGGCCATCCCTAGCGCCTAGGCCATCTTTGCTCCAATGGAGCCCTGGCTGCGGGAGGGGAAGAAAGAGACAGAGAGGAAGGGGGGGTGGAGAAGCAAATGGGCGTTTCTCCTATGTGCCCTGGCTGGGAATTGAACCCGTGTCCCCCGCACGCAGGCCAACGCTTTACTGCTGAGCCAACAGGCCAGGGCCTATGATTCAATCTTAAAGCAAAATAAGGGGGTTTCTTAATCAGATAAAAACATTTAAAAGCAACTACGATTATGTATAAGTGATGTTTGTAAAACATTAATTGCCCTGTGGTTATGTTCAATATAAGAGTCATAGTTCTTTAACTCCAATTTAAAATCCAATGCATGCCATTAACAGTAACAAAAAGAAATTAAAATTGCATAAAAGCTAGAGCATCCACAAAAAAACAGATTTTAGATTTTGAATCACCAATGCAGAAGTATATAAAAACAGTTCTAAAACCTCATGCAACAGTAAATAAAAAAAGTTTTTCTCCAGTGTAATAATTATAATGAAAAAGAAAAGGAGGGGAAGAAGAAGAAGAAGAAGAAGAAGAAGAAGAAGAAGAAAAATAAATTTAACAGCATGACATTGAGAAAGCAGTATACAGATTACAGGTGAACATTTCTTTAGCATTTGAACTGTTGATTGTGTTGTATAACCATTAGACAAAAACAAATTGTGTTCTGTCACCATGTATACCTGTCCCTCTTTGCTCCCCTCTTACAAACCTTTACCCCACATCCACCTTTTCATAGTAACCACTTCACTTTTCTCTATGATCATGAGTCTTAGTTTTATGATAAGTTTAATAAATGCATGCATGGTTAGAAAAAACAAATAAAGTTTCTCATTCTTTCTTTCTTTTTTCTCTCTTTAACAATTCCTTTTTTCCTTTCTAATCAATATACTTGCCAGATCCCCAGGATTTAAAAAAAATTATTTTAATTTTCAACCTCCCCAAAAGGCCAACAAAATCAGAACCCCAATATTTTCAATTAAAATTCTGCTTTCTCCTCTCACACAGGAAACAAACAGTTTTCTGACCAGTCCTGTGCGATATTGGGTCTGATTTAAATATGACCATCAAGAAGTGCACAAGATTAATTTTCCAATCAGAGTCTAATAGTAGATTTAAGAAGGGTTCTGTCAATCAAACAGCAAGCTCTACTTTGAAAACAATAACAAACTTATTCTAGAAAATTTTTATTTTTAATGTTTTTATATTTTTCTGAAGTGAGAAGCAAGGAGGCAGCAAGACAAACTTTTCAAGTGCCTGACCAGGGTCCACAAAGCATGTCCACTAGGGGGCAATGCCCTGCCCATCTGGACATTACTCCATTAAAACCAGAGCCATTTTAGCATCTGAGACAAAGGCCATGGAGCCATCCTCAGCGCCTGACCCAACTTTGCTCCAATGGAGCCTTGCCTGCAGTAGGGGAAGAGAGAGATGGAGAGAAAAAAGAATGGAAAGGGTTGGAAACAGATGAGTGCTTCTCCTGTTTATCCTGATCAGAATCATACCCAGAACATCCACATGCAAGGTTGATGATCTATCATTGAACTAACCACCTAGGGCTTATTCTATAAAATTATAACATTCTCAGTCATTCACTCATTAAGGTTATACATGATTTCACTTTCTAAGTAAACTCAAAACATGGTACAAAACTGAAGCCATTGGTTGGAAAATATTTGTGAGTTTTCAGACACTGGCCACTAAGCTTTCCATTTTCTCAGAAAGTGGTATCAGGCCACCAGACTTCTAAATTTGCATCAAGATTGACCTAACTTTTGACAAATAAATTTCCTTCCCCAGGTCATGGCTCATGAACATACATTTGGTCTGTCGACTTTGGCATTTTTCCTTAGTGCACCAAAGCCTTTCCTTAGAAAAAGCTCTTCCTTGGCCACTATTCTGTCAATTATTACATATTTCACCCTGTATCAGGAATTAGGGACATATCTCAACACAAAGGAGCTTCAGCAAATCCCCCTATGTGGGTCAGGACTGCACCACTGTCATTGTGCCATCCTTCAGAGTTCAGTTTTGTTTGAATATACTGAAGGATTTTAAAGAAAGATTTTTATATATGTACATAGATTTATTCTCTCTTCTTCTTGTTGTTCTTCTTCTTCTTGTTCTTCTTCTTCCTCTTCTTTAATTAATTATTTTCTTTATTTTTTAAATTTATTTTATTGCTACAAATGACATTCACTGAGTACTACAAATCACTTCATTTCTCGACATACAGGCTACAAAAGTCCCATAAGCAATTCTCAAGGTAATATTTGAATTTCTCTGTAGAGGACAACAGAGTTGGTATTTGCTGATCCAATCAGTTGGCTAACGACAGAACGACTGGAAGAGAACATGTTTCTTCTTCTCTCAGTGTCTCATAGACTGAGCTGTTGTACAGAGATAAATGCTGTTTCTACTCCAATTCATTACATTGCCTCTCAGCACAGTTTTTCCTAATTGGGTATGTGACACCCATAATAAGATCCTGATGGCTCCTGGGCACAGAAAGATATGACTGAAGTTGTGACAGAAAAGTCTTCAATTTCAGATATAAACAAGAATGCATAAACTGAGCATACTAGAAGCACTTTATGCACAAGCAACATGGAGAATTATATACCATCAACTCCCCAAATGCTGTTTTTCTTTAAACTTGTTTGCACTAAGGAGTCACACCTATACACTTACCCCCATTTCCCCTCAAAATTAAAACTCCTGTCTTTTCTTTGTTTGTCTGTTTTATTTCCTTTGGTTGGCCAAAATCTGATTGTCCCCAAAAACAAGTATTTACTATGCTGAAGTAAACACACTTTGGCTGCTAAGATGACTGCTGTATTTTAAGGGCAACATATATGGCCTGCTCTGTATCCTGTGTGCCAATGCCATTATACCTGGGACAGAAGATGAACCTTGTAGGAGATAGCCTGAAAACTCTGTGTACCATGGGGGATGTGGCATCCTCCCATTGACCACAAAGATATGTTTCTCCAGACAGCCACTCACTGGTGAAGCATCCTTCTGATTTCTGACCCATTTCTAGAAAAATTTCTAATACAGGTTATGTGTCTCATTTTCTTTCCTATTTTTTAGTGGCAAAATTACAAAGAAACAGATTTACAGAGAAGCAAAGTCCTGCACAATCCCTGACTGAAATTCACATGGCAAGCCCCTTACAGGGTGATGCTGAGCCCATCAGTGGCTGCTACTTTGCAGCTCAGCAACTAAGGTATTTTAGTGCCTGTAGTGATGCCATAAAGACATAGTCAGGCCTTAAGGACAAATTAATCAATCAAGCTTTGCAGATTGTCCAAAATGGCAGAGAGAGAGGAGGTGGGGGTGAGACTGAAAGAATTGAGGGTAGGGCTCCAGAACCTAATGTGTGCATCTGCTGTGCATCCTGACCCCAAATCAAACCTTAGACTGCCATATTCTGGCCGAACTCTCTACACCTGAACCAATAGACTGGGATCTGTGTCTTTCTTTAGACTTAATGCTCGGCACGTTGAGAACCCTGAGAAAAGAACAGCAGCTGATGTTCATGATAAACTGTCGCACATTGTCTCTGGAGACTGGCACACTCCCATAAGAGTATTTGTCAGTAGGTTATAATGCTGGTGTGTTTTTTACCCATTTATGCATTCACCAAAAAAAGTTCTGGTGGCAAAATCCTTAAGTCTTTCCAAAAAGCAATGTAAGTTCCATGGTTTGAGAAGAGCAGCTCTGTGTACTGTTGCTATGAGAATGAGTGTGTGTGAATTTGTTATGTGTAAGTGTCACGAAGTACACTGCTTTTATAACATCTCTCTGGCTTTTTACGCCTCCATCAAGGACATTTGCACAATGTGGGATGTTATCATTACCACATTCCAATAAGTCTCAGCAACTATGATAAGAGTGTGATGGTTACGGGGGGGGGGGGGGAGGGGGGAAAGGTAGAGGGAAAGGGGGAGGGGGAGGGGCACAAAGAAAACAAGATAGAAGGTGACAGAGGACAATCTGACTTTGGGTGATGGGTATGCAACATAATTGAATGACAAGATAACATGGACTTGTTATCTTTGAATATATGTATCCTGATTTATTGATATCACCCCATTAAAAAATAAAATTATTTAATAAAAAAATAAAATAAAATAAAATAAATGGTACAAATTAATATTAAGAAGATATAGTAAAAACTCTCTGTAAAATATAATAGCCAAAATTAGAGCAGAATGACCAAATCTAAGATTCAAACAGTCTAGAATGCCATCGCCAGCACCCACCCGCAGGCAGGTCGAATATCCAGGATATGGCTGATTGTGGCAGCAGGGTTAGGGATGTTGTAAGGTACCAAAAGCTGCAAAATTGCCCTGGCCGTTTGGCTCAGCGGTAGAGCGTCGGCCTAGCGTGCGGAGGACCCGGGTTCGATTCCCGGCCAGGGCACACAGGAGAAGCACCCATTTGCTTCTCCACCCCTCCGCCACGCCTTTCTTTCTGTCTCTCTCTTTCCCTCCCGCAGCCAAGGCTCCATTGGAGCAAAGATGCCCGGGCGCTGGGGATGGCTCCTTGGCCTCTGCCCCAGGCGCTAGAGTGGCTCTGGTCGCGACAGAGCGACACCCCGGAGGGGCAGAGCATTGCCCCCTGGTGGGCAGAGCGTCGCCCCCTGGTGGGCATGCCGGGTGGATCCCGGTCGGGCACATGCGGGAGTCTGTCTGACTGTCTCTCCCTGTTTCCAGCTTCAGAAAAAAAGCAAAAAAAAAAAAAAAAAAGCTGCAAAATAAATACTTATATTCTAAGAGGAAATGTCAGTATTTTCTATTCTATTCTTTTCGAGAGGTGAGGGAGAAGAATGTAGCACTTCTGCTTTGCAAGAACAATGGGTCATTTATTTTTAAATTTAAAATAAAAGTTAACTGAGAAACTTTTTCTCTTTCAATGGGAGAAATAATTTACATACCACCTTTCATTGATTGTAGTTTCTTCCCCTTCCTGGAATCTTGAGAGTAAAATACCTATAAGCTAGTGACAGAAGATGAACCCTAAAAGATTTGTAAATGTCTTTGATTGTCTTACCTGGAAAGTCTTAATGTCTCTGTGTATCCCCTAAACAAATGTCAGCTTGTGCCATGAAGTCATGCTCTCCCTAACCTGTGTGTGATCAAGGGTGTATAAACAGCCCCTAAAATATTTTTGAGACTGGAACACAATCCAGGTCTGCTTCCTTGTGTCAGCCGGCATATTTAGTAAATCTTCTTCTTTAATAAAACTCTTCATAATTCATCTGGATTGGTGTCTCTACATAACACCAATGGAGTGAAGTGTAGTACCTTCAGAATTTGGGGTAAGGTACTTTTAAATATATGTGGGTTCATCTGGCATTCTGTGTTTTGTGATACTGTGTAGAGACACCTCAAATTGGCTGGTCTCTTTGAGTAGCTGAACAACCTCCTTGAATCTCAAGAAGAGGTGCCACCTGTGGCTTTTCAGGGTACCCATTCTTCCTGTGAGTCTTGACAGTTCTCTGGCAGACATCTCCCAATTCCAAAATTCAACAATTTTGATAATTCTGCAGAAAAATTAAGATAAAGCAACTCTCTGGCTTTACTTTTCTCAAAATAATTGCTTTTGCTTTCTGTTTTGGACTGGTGCTGGTCAAATTTGTTTGGGACTAGAATATAGATAGTGTAGATTTGTGACATTGCTGCATTGCGACTCCAAAGATGTGGAACATTAATTTTTAGGTAGTGTCTTTAAAGCTGCTATGCAGAGTTGAAACTTCAGAAATACATAGGTGAAGTAAATCTTTTGTTTTGCTTAGTTATACCTCTAGAATTTTGTATGTAAAAACAAATCTATTGTTTTATTGAGTTGTAACTCCAGTGGTGTGTAGGTATAACAAATCTTCTGCTTCTCTTAGTTGAAATTTCAGAGGTGTGTAGGTAGAAACAGTTTTTAAGCTTTACTGAGTTGAAACTAGTCTCGCTGTGGACTCTCCAAAGACAGTGATATTAGTAGGAGTTCTGTTGGTCCTGCCTTAGGATTCTCTAGGATGCATTTAGTTGTACTCTGGAAAGTGGGCTTCCAGAGATGTGCAGTTGTGTTTGCACATTTTGCATACTCTCAAAAGGCAATTAAAAAGACTGAGTGGAGACACCAAACTTCCAGAGAGAGCTAGTTGTGTTATGCTCTTGGCGAAAAACCTGAGTAGGAACACCTTTGTATTTGTCAAGATCTCACTCTTTGCTTTTCTTCTGTGTGTCTACAAACACCTGGTTTACAGGACTGTCTGATGCCATGGCCAGCATGCTCCTACCAGGCCACAAAGTGTAGCCTTTATTTTATTTATGAAGCTTTGTCTGTGTTTGTCAAAATATCCAGTATTATTTTAATTAAAATATAATAAAGCACACTCATTATTTGCTTGTGATATGTAAAGTCACTACTCAATGTCTAAATGTTTTTGTTTTTAAGGCCTAGCTTGAGTTTTTGTGTTAAGAATTGGAGTTTTATGACTAGAAGACAATCTTAAATGTTGAATTGCTTATTCTCTTTGTTTTTGAATTCTAGCTGCAGGGTGCCTTGTTAGATTTTACCACTGAAGAAATTTTTCTCTTTAGTTGCTTTTTTCACTTGTCTTGTGCAATAATTAATACCTCTATAGACAATCACCCTTTTATTCTTATTGATAGTTAATTATCTTTCTTAACTTTCTTGCTTTTATTAGTGCACTAATTTATAAATTTTCCTGAAGTAGTTTTAATTTTGTAATTATTAGCCCTAGCTTTTAAATGTGGGAAGAGAGGCCAGTTCACAAAAGACCCCTTTAGGTTGTCTTTTAAAGCACTTTCAAGAACCTTATGAAGACAGCTGTGAAAGCGGCACTGAATTGATCAAGAAAAAGCTATGCTCTCTCTGTGAATCAGATTGGCCTACGTTCAAAATAGGATGGCCATTGACTGGAATATTTAATCTCCAACTAGTAAGGAAAGTCTGGAATATCATAAGTGAGGATCCAGGTCACCCTGATTAGTTTCCATGCATTGATCATTGGCTGAATTTAACAATAAATTTTCCACAATGGTTAAAAGCTTGTTCAATATCAGAAGGGATCTATGTCTTTCTAGTTCAGCCAAGTTTATATCTAGTACAGAAACAAAATTGAGAGAAAGAATTAAAACTCCACTAGAAAAAGATCAATGTGTGCATTGCAATAGGGAATATGCCTGGATATGTTTCTCAGCCTTTAGGAAAAAGGCTGGGAAGTAATCGATTTAGATTACAGAAGAGTAGAAACCAAGCCAGGACATGTGATGTGTGTTGCAAGGGGTGGGGGCCGTGGCTGAGAAGAGGCAAACTTAGGCATGCACCCTCCTCTCCCACTCATTCTTCTGACTCAGCAGACACATTGCATCCAAACAAAAGGTGAAGAGAAAACTGCAAACCAAGAACCAAAGAAGAGCCCTGCAGCCATCTACTGGCACTCAGCTAGGCTAGGGTTCATCTTGCTGTGTGTGGAATAAAAACGGAAGGGTGCTAGATTTAGGGTGAGATAACTAGAGAAAAATAGAATAGAAACTAGTTATAGATATCCACCTACTGACCAGAAAATATTTTTTCTATTGTGAAAATACAGGATAGAAAAAGTATTAAAATTAGGACTTTGCATTTAAAAAATTTTAGAGAAAAGAAAAATAATTTAGAAATTAATGAAACATGGGTATGAACCTTGCTAGTAAATTATCAATTTTTAAAATTAATTTCAGCTTCAGAAAGAGTAATAGAATCATAAGTAAAAGGATTTAAAAGAAATAGAATTATCAGAGATGGGCCTGCTGTGGGTTGGAGATGATGGCTGGTTGCCTTTCACTAGTTTAAAAAAAATTAGAGAAAGGATCCAACACACTCCCATGGGGCCGAGAGGGTATTGGGTTCTCTCTAAGTTTTCAAATTTTTTATGTGGTATAATTGTTATTCGATGGTGGAGACATAGAATTCATGGGGGAGACCCACTGCATTAGACAAAATAGTAAAAATTGTAAAAATAATTTTCAGAGAATTCCAGAAAAAATTAGAAACCTCATATAGGCTAGAGCAACCCAGTATTGAAACAATAATTTTATAAAATTTGTATTTTAATTAGCTTCTCAAAGCAAGGTAGTTAGTTACAAATAATGGATTGGATTATACAGGACAAATGGCAGAAAATAAAAAAAAATAAAAGGTAAAAGGATAGACTTCTCTCCAGTTCTTGGAGTCTGCTTAACCATTAGGCATCCTTCCCCTCATGTTGACTTAATATTGTAAATTACTGTGGGTCAAAAGATTTAGTATCATTTTGCCAGATGTGTAGTTTGTACCAAGAATTCCATTTAGTGTAAAAACTATTTTTTATGTTAGAAATGTATTTATTATTTCAAAGGCCTTATGTTAATCCTTTTTATTTCCTGTTTTATTGCTCTGTGATATTGAAATTTTGGTTTAAATATTAGGAATAGTTAATCATGTATTTTATGTAATGTTTAGTTCATTATCATTTTGAAATAATATTGTTCAATGCTAGGTAATATAAGAAAGGGAATTACATCGTGGAAGTCCTTAAAATCTAACTTCATCATGCTCTTTGTTTAAATTTTTTTTGATTGTTATTGTGCTGAGTTATTCAGCAATGGAGAGACTCTGGAACCCCAAAGGAGACATCAAACCTGTTTCTCTTGCAAACATCTACCCACTTTTATTTGACCCAGCTAATAATGCTGGTTTTGTCTTTTTCCAAGAGTTTATATAGACAGAACATGGCCCTTAAGTCCGTCAATGAGATCTTCTGAACATGGTTTTAAAGTCTCTAAGGATCAAGAAAGAAACAGAAGAGGCAAATAGAGCCCCAAAATAATCAGAAAATACCATTTTTATTTTTTCATTTTATTTTTATTTTATTTATTCATTTTAGAAAGGAGAGAGAGAGGGAGAGGGAGAGAAGGAGAAAGAGAGACAGAGACAGAGAAGGGTGAGGAGCAGGAAGTATCAACTCCCATATGTGCCTTGACCAGGCAAGCCCAGTGTTTCAAACCAGTGACCTCAGCATTTCCAGGTCAATGCTTTATCCACTGTGCCACCAAAGGTCAGGCAGAAAATTCCATTTTTAACATACGCTCTTAAAGTTTCCAGCACATGAAGGGGCTTCTTTGGATTCCATCAGTACCCTGTTTCAAGAGTGGAACAAAACATCATTGAGCTAAATAAAGCCAGCCAGGTTTCTTGGCCCCATCAGAGGACATGCTTTTGATGTGAAAAAAGGGACATGAGAAGGTAAGCTGCCCCCTTGCTCCATGGAGGGAGGGTTTAGACTCTTTCAGCCCTAATCCAGCTATCTGGGGCCTGACCTTGCCCAGACTGCTGAGACTTGCTCAAGGTTGTCAGCCCCATCTTGCATCACTGTGGATGAGCCTCGAGTATTTCTTCTAAGTAGCAGGTAAACTAATCCCAATTCTTGTCAACATGAGGCCCACTTACTATACCTTGCCTAATATTCAAAGTTTATTTAATTCTCAACAATCTCTATTGTGGGTATTGGCAGTTTTACTTCTATTTTCTTTTTGTTTAATGTATTGTGTCTCCTTTATTCCTTTTTTCTCAATGCCACCAAGGTATTTCAGGCTGTGACCTGCTACTAATTTCAGATAAAAGCAATGGTCACTAGGTGCAGAGTGTAGAGTGTGACCACAAGTCCAGTGCCTTGTGGACTTTTCCTGAATATGTGACTCCTGATCTTTAGGACATTTCTCAAAATAAAGTAAAATTGAATTGTAATTGCAAATAATATAAAGCAGTAATGGTGTCAACATAGATTTTATGAAATTATGTTAACATGTTAATGACATTTAAGACTACTAACTTTATTTTAAATTCTGTCATATTGGTTATAACTTTGTATTTTTTATAATCAAGTAGGTTTTGGTAATTTTATTGTTTTAAGATGCTTGTTATAGTTTTTGTTAACATTAGCTGTTTAATTTTATTGTTTATTGTGTTTTTTTTAGTCTGCTTAATTCAGAATGTAGGAATTAGAAATACAAATAATTAGAAAGATGCTACCCAAAGCCACTGGGGTTTTGGGGACCCTTTATGCCAAAGGTTTATTTGAAACCAATTAGAAAAAGATTTTGCCAATAGGAAAAAGATAATTAGAGAAGCTGAACTTAGAATATATATATTTTTGTATTCAAGTGAATACTAGGCAATATAAGAAAATTATGAAAAGAAAGAGAAAGAGAAGGAAAATTTTCCAAGTAAACATTTAGAAAAAGACTTTAATAAAATAATTGACAATTGTTAAGAAATTGCTATATAGAATTTTTTCAGGTTTAGCTCACTCATTTTATAGTTTAGCTGCATTTGAGTCCCTTCTCAAAGCTAGTAGGAAAGTAACCCAATATTAATTAGAAGCTAATTTAAAGATACATTGTGCCCATAGGCATGAAAATGTTCAGGGCAAGTGAAATACCTAAATCAAATAGTAAAAGAAAAACGTAACGATACCTTCCTTAAGTACTTTTAGAATTTACATGTTACATAGCAAACTGTTTAAACACTGTCTGAGAGGTGCTTCCAACATTAACAGAAGATCCAGTACCTCACCCAAGGACTGACTCTTACATAGTCTACACACTGTAATCCTGACAAGTTCCACTGCTTTCAAGGTAGAAGTTATGCCTGCCTGGGTCCACCATAGGCAGTTGAAACCTGCAGTCTTCACAGAGGAACCCTAGTGGACAGCAGAGACTGACCACACCAACCCTTATAAGTTAACCCTCAGAAGGATAGCATGCCCTACTTCAACCACAAACAAAAAGCTGGTTGGTCTAGGTACTTTGAATGTATAAAAATATTACTAAGGGCACCCTTTTAATCAGACTTTAGAAAAAGGGAAACTAGGGTAAAAAGAAAGCCAACTTAGTTGTCACTAAAACTTAAAAGTTTTAAAATTAAGAGTTCTAACTAAAAGTAAAATTGCTATAAAAGACAAATAGTTTATGTAAGTTGTAAAATATTTGTGCAGTTTATAGAAAATCAATTAGTAAAATATGTGTCTTTTGTGAACTGTATTGTTATTAATGCTGTCTGTTAAGTGTCTGTTACATGTTCTAAGTTAATAAACTTATATAACAGCCTCATGCTCTTCAATAAATTAAGTCAAGGATTTGACTTAAAAATAAAACCAGTGGGGATTTTTGTAAGGTACCGAAAAGCTGTAAATTAATATTGATATTTTAAGGGAGTAGCTCAGGCTTTCCTTTCCCTTTTTTTGTTTGGGGAGGGGAGAAATAAGAATGTAAAATTTCTGGTGTGCAAGAAAAATGGTTTATTTAGTTTCAAATTTAAAATAAAGTTAACCAAGAGATTTCTTCTCTTTCAATAGGAGACAGAATTTACATACAACATTACATTGATTGTAGTTTCTCCCCATTCTTGAATCTTGAGAGTAAAAGACCTCAAGTCTAGTGACAAAAAATGAACCCTTAAAGGTTTGTAAACATCTTTGATTGTGTTACAGTGAAAGTCTTAATATCTCTGTGTATATCCTAAACAAAATGAAACCTAAAATATTTGTAAACATTTTTGATTGTCTTACCTTGAAAGTCTTAATGTCTCTGTGTATCTCCTAAATAAATGTCAGCTTATTCCATGATCTCATTCTCTCCCCCGCCCATGTGCAATCAAGGGTATATAAAAAACCCTGAAATATTTTTGGGGCTAGCACATGACCTTGGTCTGCTGCACTCTCTCAGCCTTATGTGACCAGAATATTTATTGTATCTTCTCCATTAATAAAACTTTTTAAAATTTATCTGGACTTGGTGTCTCTATATAAACTCAATAAAGCGAGGTATGGTGCTTTTCAAAATCTGGGGTATGGTACTTTATAACAAAGAAAAAATTGTAGCCAGGTTGCAGCTGCCTGTGTGAGAAGCCATGGAGAATAAAAAAAATAATAGAGAAACTTCCTGCTCTCATAAGAGTTTTGGGCACCTACCCCTCATTCCTGGGCAAGGACAATTCTAGTCACCCTTACTGACTCCCTTATATTGTATAACAACAAAAAAAATCTTTCTTAGCTAGAGGACTGTGTGACTGCTTAGTAAGGCAAAAAATAACAATGAGTTATTCTACCACCGCCTTGCTATAGCCCCCACCCTCCTTTGCTTTGGAACCAGAAAATCCCCACCTTTATGGGGAAGCTTATCAGAGGAGAATATTTAGGGAATTATAGGGTTACTATGTTTCTGAGGAAATTGAGGACCTTATGTAAACTAGAATACCCTACTCTTTAGAAATGAGACTGTAGAATTTGTGTTATTTGAGTTCACTACCTTAGTTCTTATATTTACTTAATATTTTAAAGCACTGTAGCTCAAAGTGAGGTTTAACATCTCTTTATCAGCTAGGTAGCGACAAAATAATGACTATGTTTTGACCTTATTTTCCTCTATAATTCAGTGGTTCATCAAGAATAGCAGTTTACAATGATCTTATTGTAAATTGTACTAACTTTGTACTAATAATAAGACATATAGAATTGTTTAGCCTGCCAAATACAAAGACTTACCTTTTTTTTTACCAAGAATCTCTTATTGTGGAAAAAATATTTTCTATGTTAGAAATGTATGTTATTTCAAGTGTCTTTTGTTAATTTTTCCTTTTATTTGCTATTTCATTGCCCTGTGATGTTTAAACTTTAGCTTAAATAATAAGAATATGTAATGATTATTAATGTAATAATTCAGTAACTGTTAATTGATCAATGTTAAGTCACCAAACCCAGAGTAACAAATATTTCTATTTATTAGCATAAAAGAAGAATTCTCAACATAATAAGTAGAAAAGAGAACTTTGGAGACATAATCCTGAACCTGATTTATGACCCTGTTACACTGCAATTGTTAATCAGCTAATTGAATGGGTACATTTGTAAAAGTTACAGAGGTAAAACTGCTCATATTTTAATTAATATTTCCTATAGAAACATCATGGGTTAGAGCCCTCATATTTATTCTTGAGTTAGAAAGCAGAGTGCTAATTTAATCTGGCATAAGACCAATAGTTCATTTACATCTGACAGTCAAGATACTCATACTATCATATAGCCAAAGGGAGAAATGTCAAACATTTAAGTTTTGTGCCCAGACTAAAAGGGCTAAATATGTAAACAGAAACCTGTTTCTCTTGTACTTTCACACATTATCTGTTAAAGTACATAAAGTTATAGTATAAATAAGGTATGTTTTTTAGAATGTAAAAGGGTTATAGTTAAGTAGAGTGTAAGCTTTATTTTATGAAATAGTGATTTCAGCTAGTACTTTTTACTAGATCTTTAGAACTTGAGGCATAGATAAAATAAGTTTGCCTAAGGTGTCAGAAGTTATTCAAGATTCTCAGAAGACCGCCACAGCTTTCTAAGACTATAGACAGCATACACAGTCTATTCACCTCTAGACCTAGAGGCATCAGAAGATACTAAAGCAGTCAACTTAGCCTTTACATAGCCTTCCACTCTAGAATATAGAAAGAAATTGTATTATAACTTTTTAAATGATAGATACATACACTGCTAAAAATCTATGCATTTTTAAAAAATGTTGTTCCTCCTTACCTTAAATAACTTACTTTGTTTGGCTTGTAAGATGGCTGGTTAGTCAGTGAAGGGTAAGATTCCTGAAGGCAGGAACAACCTAAGATAGGAACAGTTGAAATGAGGCCATCTGGAGAGGCTTAAGAGCTAACAACGGTGAGGCTCAAATCCTCACGTAGAAAATGCAGGACATTATTCTTCTGAAATTGTGGCCATCACCTTCTGTTCAGGGCATCTACAGAGAATGACACCATAGAAACTATAGAAAAACTACAAAGCTGATAATACTACCAAAAATGTAACCCTAAAATGAGTGGTAATTTAGAAATTTTTGTAACTTTATAAGAACCCAGGTTGCCTAAGGTTTATTTCCAACAAATTAAAAAAAGACTTTGCCAGTAGAAAAGGGACAACTAAGAATAAGAAGAAATAATTAGAGAAATCACACTTAGAATCTAGTAAAGAAGACATAATGTCTGAGTGCTTATTCTGTGTCCAAATAAATACTAAGCAATGTAAAGAAAATATAGTGAAAAATATGAAGAGAAAAACTTTATCAGGTGAACATTTAGAAATTCATTTTACTAAAGTAATTGTGAGGTAGGTAAAAGACTTTCCTACTAGAAATAAGATAAAAGTAACATTTTAAGAAATTACTATATAAAATTATTTTCAGATTTACCTTGCCCATTAATATTAGGTCTAATAATGAATGTACAGTTTTTTCCAAGATCTCACAGCTAGTAGGAAAAACACTCAATATTAATTAGAAATTATGGAGTCATGACAGATAATTGGTGCAGAAAAAGGTGCTCCAAAATCCCTACCCATAAATTTCAACAAATTCAACAACTAGAGACAGAAAAATAATTACAGGACCACCTGAAATACACATACATCAAACAAAATTATAATTGGGTGAAAATATGGTTGAATATATAATCCACTGTGAAGGAAATACGATGAAGAATGGAGTTTTCTGCTTTCCTCATTGACATGAGCAAGGCTGCTTTCAATTGGAACTGAGAGAAAGAAGAGCTGGGGGCATAGAAAAAGCTGGGCTAGGGCAGAGATATTCAAGCCAAAAAGAGAGTATGCCCATGACTCAACCCACGTGGAGCTAACACCAGTCACAATCATCATCAGAGGTGAGTGAGAAGTTGCCTTTTTTATGCCCGTCCCATGATTTGCGAGCACAAGTAGTGTGCAAGTGAATCCACTGGGTGCTTTGGACGCAGTTGCCCGCATTCCCATACAAAAATGTTGTGTTGGAGATTGTTAGCAGCGGCCCACTGCATGGGCTGTGACCAAAATCTCTGTATAATCCCGGTGCCTCTGCAACAGTGTGAGGGAAGTGCACAGAGAGCTGGCTTTCCTAAGGGAATGGTGCCTCTGCCAGACATACCTGCAAACAGAGTACATGCCTGGGAAAGAGAACTGCTAAAGTGGTGGGGGGAAGGGCATGCAGACAACCTCTAAAGTGGAGATCCACTGAGTGCTGAAGGGAGCCTGATCCACAGTCTGCTCACTGCTTGGTGGATTTATGCTGGTGGCTCTGGCTGACAAAGCCTTTTTTTCCAGGCCTGCAATTTAATGAGACTTAGAGGAGAAACTAGATAGTTCTCAGGGCCTTTTGCTTTGCAGGTGGTTGCTGGGGCAATTTCCAGCCAGGCCAGTACAGGTTAAGAAGTACAGTCCCACAGAACAGACCTCAGAGAAAACTGTGGAAGTTGGGTGGGCTGGGCTGTAGGCTTCCCCCCCCAAAAAAGAAGCCTATGGAAAGCAGAGAGTGGATTGCTGAGCCAAATTTAACTAGAAGCAGAAATTAGCTCACTCCCCTGCCTGCTTGAGGTGATGGCTTTGGTTGACACAGCTTTCATACATAGTTCTGTGTTTGAACAAACCTGGAGGAGAAACTTGGCAGCTTTTAGGACTTTTTGCTCTGCAGGCAGTGACTGAGGCATATTCCTGCCAGCCAGTACAGATTACAAAGTGGGGAAAATAGACATGCAGAATGAAGAGGCATACAAGACATGCCCAGAGGCTCATAGAAAATCACCTGAAAAGCAATCAGCTCAGAGCCCTTCCTGATTATGCTGGGGTATCTGACTGGCAAAGTCTTACCCAGAACCCTGCTTTCAACAGGGATAGAGGGGAAATTTGGCAGCTCATAGAGCTTCTCGCTCTCCAGGCAGTGGCAGGGGCAGGAGCAACTTCACAGCTGAATCCCCAGACTGCTGGAAGTAAAAGAAAGGTTTAGGAAGAGCTTCAGAGAAAACGGACTCTCCCCTTGTCAAGCCTGCAAATGCTGACAGGCCCCACCTACCAATGAGACGGAAGCCTAGTTTATGTCATCACTATAGCAAAACATCAACTGCAAATCTCAGCCTAAGTGTTCCACAGGGGCAGAATCTGAGGTACAGTGCACCGGCCAAAAACAGAGAGAAAAAAGAAAAGGAAAAGGATAACCTCTCAAAACAAGAAAAATTCTATAGTCTTTATAACTATTTACATATTTTTCATGTATTTTTTATCTTTTTTATCCTCTTTCACCTTGATCATTTTATCCTCTTTCCATTTTATACTTTTTTTCATTTTGAACTTTATTAATTATAACTATTACATTTTCCATTCACTTTTTTTGTGTTACATTTTTAAAAACTTAATCTTTTTTTCCTCTCTCTCTCTTTTTCTTTTTGTTTCTTTCATTTTCTTTCACTTTTTTTTTTCCATGGACTGTCACCGACAAATCAAATTATTTTATTTTTGATTCAAATTTTTTATGGCATTTTGTGTGTTGACTTGGTTTTTTTTTAAATAAATTTTTATTAATTTTAATGAGGTGACATTAATAAATCAGGGTATATATGTTCAAAGAAAACATGTCCAGGTTATGTTGTCATTCAGTTATGTTGCCTACCCATCACCCAAAGTTATATTGTCCTCTGTCACATTCAATCTAGTTTTCTTTGTGCCTCTCCCCCTCTGCCTTTCCCTCTTTTTCTCTTTTTTCCAGCACTCCCCTTCTCCAGTAACCACTACAGTATTGTTTATGTCTATTAGTCTGGTTTTTAGGCCCAACAATGTATGGAATCATATAGTTCTTAGTTTTTTTCTGATTTACATATTTCACTCAGTATAATTTTATCAAGATCCAACCATTCTGTTGTAAATGATTCGATATCATCATTTTTTATGGCTGAGTAGTATTCTATAAAGTATATAAGCAACATCTTTTTTATACAGTCATCTATTGAAGGGCTTTTTGATTGTTTCCATGTCTTGACCACTGTGAAAAATGTTGCAGTTAACATGGGACTACATATGACTTTACATATCATTGTCTCTGAGTTTTGGTTGTATATACCCAGAAGAAGGATTGCTGTTCATAAGGTAGTTCTATTTTCAGTGTTTTGAGAAACCACGATACTTTCTTCCTTATGGTTGTACTACTTTAAATTTTACCAATGAGGGTATCTTTTTCTCTACAACCTCTCCAGCACTTGCTATTACTTGCCTTGTTGATATAAACTAATCTAACAAATGTGAGGTGGTATCTCATTGTAGTTGTTTTTTTCTTTTTTGCAGATGTAGTCCCCTATTCAATCTGGGCTTACACAAAGACAAACAGAAAGCACAGGGATTCTTTCTTTCACATCCTTGTACAAACCAAAAGAACATCAGATTGTTCAAGGTCATTCAGTGGATGCAGTCATTGTAGTATTGATTTGCCTTTCTCTAATAACTAATGAAAATAAGCATCTTTTCAAATATCTGTTTGTCATTTGTATTTCTTCCTGGGAGAAGTGTCTGTTTATGTCCCCTTTTCATTTTTCTTGGATCTTTTGTTTGTTTGTTGTTGAGTTTTATGAGTTCTCTGTATATTTTGGATATTAGGCCCTTATCTGAGCTGTTGTTTAAACACATCTTTTTTCATTTCGTTGGCCTCTGTTTATTTTGTTGTCAATTTCTCTAGCTGAGAAAAAACTTCTTAGTATGATGTAGTCCCATTCATTTATCTTTGCCTTCACTTCTCCTGCATTTGGAGTTATATTCATAAAATGTCATTTAAAACCAAAGTCCATGAGTTTAGTACCTACGTTTTTATTTATGTACTTTATTGATTCAGGACTTATATTTAGGTCTTTGATCCATTTTGAATTAATTTCAGTACAAGGGGACAAACTGTAGTCAGTTTCTTTTATTTGCATGTGGCTTTCCAGTTTTCCCAGCACCTTTTCTTGTAGAGGCTTTCTTTTCTCCATTGTGTGTTGTAAACCCCTTTATCAAAAATTATTTGACCATACATATGTGGTTTTATTTCTGGAATTTGTATTTTGTTCCATTGGTTTGAGTGTCTATTATTCTGCCAATATCATATTGTTTTTATTTATTTATTTATTTATTTAATTAATTAATTAATTTATTCATTTTAGAGAGGAGAGAGAGAGAGAAGGGGGGAGAAGCTGGAAGCATCAACTCCCATATGTGTCTTGACCAGGCAAGCCCAAGGTTTTGAACCAGCAACCTCAGCATTTCAGGTCGACGCATTATCTACTGCACCACCACAGGTCAGGTTACCTTACTGTTTTGATTGTCATGGCTCTATAATATAGTTTGAAATCAAGTATTGTAATGACCCCAGTTTCATTCTTTTTCCTTAGGATTGCTTTGGCTATTTGATGTTTTGTATAGTTCCATATAAATCTGATGATTTTTTGTTCCATTTCTTTAACAAATGTCATTGAAATTTTGAAGGGTATTGCATTAAATTTGTATATTGCTTTGAATAATATGTCCATTTTGATTATATTTATTCTTTCTATCTAAGAGCAGTGAATATTTTTCCATTTTATTGTATCTTTCTTAATTTCCCTTAACAATACTTTGTAGTTTTCATTATATAGATCTTTTACACTCTTTGTTATGTTTATTCCTAAAATTTTTTTTTGTTGTTGCAATCGTAAAAGAGATTATACTTTAGTTTGTTTTTTAAATGTTTTATTCTTGGCATATAGAAAAACTATGGACTTTTCTATATTAAGTTTGATTACTGTGACTTTACTGTATTGGTTTATTGTTTTCAGTAGTCATTCTGTGAAGTCTTTGGAGTGTTCAATGTATAGGATCATATCATCTGCAAAAAGTGATACCTTTACTTCTTTTTTGATATGGATGTATTTTATATCTTTATCTTGTCTGATTGCTTTGGCTAAAACTTCTAGCACCACATTAAACAAGAGTGGAGAGAGTAGACAACTCTATTTTGATCCTGAATTAAGGGGAAAAGTGTTAGATTCAGGGAGTACTGATATGCTGGGGCTGCCAAGAGTGTACAAGATCCCTGTGATGCTGAGAACAAAGAGTTCAGCAACATCCTGCACTGAGTCAGAGACCCTTATCAGAAGTTTATGTTTGAAATTCTCCACTGAGCAATACCCCCCCGTAACTGCGCATGACCTCCCTAGCCAATGACTAACAGCCACATCAGCTTCTGTATGATGCTTGCTCATCCTAGATAGCCACCCTATAAAAAGGAGCCATTTTAGGAGCTCGGGGCTGCAGTCCCTGCGCAGGTTTGGGGGGCTGCAGTCCCTGTGCAGGTTTGGGGGGGCTGCAGTCCCTGCGCAGGTTTGGGGGGCTGCAGTCCCTGCGCAGGTTTGGGAGGCTGCAGTGTTCCCCTGTGTGGGTTACCTGCATCCCTGCATAGGTTTGAGGGGGGCTGCAGTGCTCCCTTGCATGGGTTGCCTGCAGTCCCTGTGTAGGTCTGCAATAAAACGTATAAAATTTACTTTGGGTCTGCTGCAGCCTGCCTTGCCGGGATATAACAAAAAGTCCGCAGTTTTATGCCATTTAATCTGATGGTTTATCATATATGGCCTTTATCATGTTGAGATATTTTTCTTCTATATCCATTTTGCTGAGTGTCTTAAACATAAAGTTGTGTTGTATTTTATCAACTTAATTTTCTTTATCTATTGATAAGATCATGTGGTTTTTGTTTTTTGTTTTGTTGATATGGTGTATTATGATTATGTTTTACGTATGTTGAACCATCCTTGAGATTCTGGGATGAATCCCACTTGATCATGATGTATTATTTTTTTAATATGTTGTTCTATTTGATTTGATAGCATTTTGTTTAGTATTTTATCATCTGTATTCATTAAAGATTGGTCTGTAGTTTTCTTTTTTTGTTACTTCTTTGCCAGCTTTTAGTATAATGGTTATGTTGGCCTCATAACATATGTATGTAAGTATTGTCTTTTCTTAAACTCTTTGACAGATTTTGAGTAGAATAGGAACCAAGTCTTCATTGAATATTTGATAGAATTCAATAGTATTACTGTCTGGGCCTGGACTTTTATTTTGTGGGAGGTTTTTAATATTTTTTTTCTATTTCCTCCCTGCTAATTGATGTTTAGGCTTTCTGCTTTTTCATGACTCAGTCTAGGAAGGTTGTATTGTTCTAGGAATTTATACATTTTTTTCTAAATTGTTGAATTTGGTGGCATATATTTTTTTGTAGTATTCTACAATAATTTTTTTATATGTATGATGTCTGTGGTGATTTCTCCTTTTTCATTTTGGATTTTGTTTATATTAGTTCTTTCTATATTGTTTTTTGTAAGTCTTGCCAAAAATTTTTCAATTTTGTTGACCTTTTCAAAGAACCAGCTCCTTGTTTTATTAATGTTTTTATAGTTTTTTTTTCTCTTTTATTTATTTCTGCTCTGATTTTTATTATTTTTATTCTTTGGCTGGTTTTGGGTTGTCTTTGTTTTTCTTTTTCTAGTTTCTTAGGGTGGGAAGGTAAGTGATTTACTTGGGCTCTCTCTTGTATAGGCCTGAAGTGATATGAACTTCTCTCTTATTACTGCTTTTGTTGCATCCAAGAGATTCTGATATGTTGTATTGTTATTTGTCATTAGTCTGTATATATCTTTTGATCTCTGAACTTATTTCTTTTTTGACCCATCATTTCCTAAAAGTATTTTGTTTATTTTGCACATTTTGTTTTTCCCCCCTCTTTTTTACAGCTGAATTTTAGTTTCAAGGCTTTATAATTAGAAAATATGCTTGGTGCTATTTTAATTTTTCTGAATTTGCTGATGTTAAATTTGTGGCCCAAAGTATGGTTAATTCTTGAGAATGTTGCATGTACACTAGATAAAAATGTATACTCTTTCACTTTGGAATCAAATGTCCTTTAGATGTCTATCATATCCAGTTGCTTAAGAGTTTTGTTTAAGGCCAATATATCTTTATTGATTTTTGTTCGGCTGAACGATCTAGAGCCATCATCAGTGTATTGAGGTCTTCAAGTATGATTGTATTTTTGTCAGTTTTTGTGTTTAGGTTAATAAGTAACTTTCTTATATATTTTGATGCTCCTTGGTTTGGTGCATATATAGTAAGAACTGTTATCTTCTTGATTTAGTGTTCCCTTAATCATTACGAAATGACTATTTTTGTCTCTGATTACTTTGACTGTCTTGTAGTCTTCATTATTAGATATAAGTATTGCTACACCTCTATTTTTTGGATGTAATTTGCTTGGAGTATTTTTTCTAGCCCTTCACTTTCAATTTATTTTTATTCTTGTTGCACACAGTTGGATTATTTTTTATCCATTCTGCCACTCTGTGTTTTTTAATGTAATTATTGACAGTTGTGGGTTCCCTATTGCCATTTTATAAATTGCTTTTTCTTAGTTTTGTATCTTGTTTGATTCTTCTCTTTTGTTTAACTATCATTTGTTTTTGTTTGGTTGAATTTCATATTTTTTCCTCTGTTGCTACCTTTTTAAGTCATGTGCTTCTGTGATCGTTTTTTCAAGAGTGTTTACCATTAAGTAGGGTACCTGCCATGTTCATTGTTGTACACTATCTTAAGAGTGCTTCTGTACTCTATCGTTTTTGCTACTGTCATCTCTGTCCTCTCTCATTTTTTTATATTTTTGTTGTCATATTTTAAAATTTGTTTTATTGTGTTCTTGGTGGAGATTTTACTTATGGTTTTGTTTTGTTATGTTCTTTATATCTTGTTGGAAAACCACTTTTAATATTTCCCAGATTGGGGGGTTTCTGATGATAAAATTTTTCATCTTTTCTGTATCTGTGAATGTTTTTTTTCTTCTTCATATTTGAAGGATAGCTTTGATTGTTATAGTATTCTTTGCTGAAAGTTTCTTTCAGGACTTTAAATATTGGGGTACACTTCCTTTTAGCTAGTAAATTTTCTGCTGAGAAATCCGATGAGATTCTTATAGGCCTTCCTTTAAATGTCGTATTCTTCTTTTCCTGGATCACTGGAGAATTTTTTTTTTTTTGTGGTTGTTTTGGCCAATTTTATTATGATGTGTCTTGTGGTAGGTTGTTGGGGTTAAGAAAACTCAGTGTTCTATTTTTTTCTAGAATTAGAGGCTTTAGTTCTTTTCACAAACATGGGAAATTCTCATCTATTATTTGATTGAAAATATTCTCCATTCCATTTTCTCTTTCTTCTTCTTCTGATATACCTATTATTTTTATGTTAGTCTTTTTGATGGAATCAAACAATTCCTACAGGGCTTTTTTATATTTTAAAATTTTTGAGTTTCTCATTTTTTTATGTTTTGCCTCAAGTTGCTTGTGTTCTGTGTTCCTAATCCTACCTTGTATCTGGACTGTTCTATTAGTTAAGCTAGCTTGTTACCTCATTTTTCAGTTCATGAATTGAGTTTTTCATCTCTGTTTGATTTGTTTTTATAGTTTCAATTTCCTTTGCAATATATTCTTTGTGTTTGTTGAGTTATTTTCTGAGCTCCCTAAATGGACTTTCTGTGTTTTATTGATATCTCTGAGTGTTTTTAGAAATTCTATTTTATATTCTCTGTCATTTAGCTCCAACATTTTTAATATATTAAATTTTTTTTCATACGTTTTTTTTCATTTATCTGTCCTACATGTTTGCCTTTTGTATCCATGATGTTCGATTTCCTTTTCCTTAATTGAGTCTGAGGGTGGTTTTGTTGATAGCACTAATTAGAATTAATAAAAAATAAATAGTAAATAAAAAGGCAGGGAAAAATATTATTTCTTTTTATTCTTCTCTCCCTTCCTCCTTAAAAATTATTATAATAAACTGTGAATTACATTGTGATAAATATTTTTAAAACTACATATAACAGAGGGACTCTGTTGTGGAGAAGTAAAATAGGGATAAAAAAGGAGGTAGGGACCCACAAAATGCATAAAAGAAACAAATTTGTTTCCAGAATAAAATGATTTGCTTCTAAGTGATGGTCGACTGAGAGATATAATGAGAGGGATAATGGAAAACAGAAAAAATAAAAATAAAATTACTATTATATTAACTAGAGCAAAAACTAGATAGAATGGAGAGCCAAAGTTGGGGGGAAATGTAAAGTGTATAGTGAAATAAAAAGCACCCAAAATGCCAGAAAAGCAAAAATTTGATTATTGAATAAATAATTTGTTCATGAGTGAGCATTGAATGAGAAAAAAGTAAAGAAGAAAAGAAGAAACTAATAGAGAGGGAGAAAAAAAGAAAAAAGAAAAGAATAGAGAAGAAAAAGAGAAAGATACAGTTAAGGTTTTGTAGTGTAACCCTTTTAGAGAGAAAAAAAAGAAAACAAAGAAAATCAAAATGAAACACTTACGGGTAATATAGTTCAAGAAGAGAAAAGAATAAGATGGGCAGAAAATAAAAGGACCAATGTGGAAGAAAAAAAAATAAAGACAAGAAGTTGAAAGAAGCAAAAAAAGTGGAAAAAATTTTAAAGTCTGTGAATTTTTTTTAATTTTGAGAGGTTATCTTCTTCCTTTCATTTTTTTCTCCCTCTTCGTGGTCAGTGACTCTGTACCCCTGTGGCATGTTTATGTAGAAATTTGCAGTAAATGAGTTTCTATGGCAGTGCCATTTATTTGGCTTCAGTCTCATTATTAGTTAGGGCTTTTTAGCCTTTGCAGGCTCCAACAATGAGAGAGTCTGTTCCCCAGAGCCTCTCTCCTAGGCTCTCCTTCCTAAATTAACAGCCTGATAATTCAGCTATGAGGTTGCCGCTGACTCTGCCTGGAGAGTAACAGGCTCAAAGAGCTGGCAAATCCCCACGTTATTCCTACTCAGAGTAAGGTTCTGTCAGTCAGAGCCTCCAGCCTTATCAGGCAGAGGTGGGAGCCAATTCCTTTCAGGTTGCCTTTATATGAGCTGCCAGGTGTCTTCAGTATTCCTCAGCACTCTTTGGGACTACCCTCCCCAAGCTTTTTGCAATTTGACACCTGTTTTGGCAGGAAATAAATAATTCTCTAGTCACTGTCTACAAAAAAAGAGGTCTTAAAAGCTGCGAATTTCCTCTTTTTAACAAATAGCCCTCAGTAGAAAAGCTCTGCCAATCAGAGCCATCAGCTTAATCAGGTAGGATGGAGTGTTGAATTCTGTTCAATTCACCAGGTTTATTTAGTTAAATTTGACTTTGTGTTCCATGGTATTGCTTTCTGGAGGTTTCTTGTAAAAAAAAAAAAAAGCCTATAGCCTATCCTGTCTAAGTTCTGTAGTGTCTCTGAGATTTGTTTCATAGGAATGTTTTTTTCACCCTGTAGTGGCTGACAAGAAGTGGCCCCTGCCCCTACATGCATAGCAAAAATCACTAAAGAATATCAAACATCTTGTCTTAAATCAGTAAACTAAGAGAGATCTTGTCAGTGAGAGCTGCATAATTCAGTTGGGAGATGAGCAGACTGTGGGTTAAGCTAATTTCAATGATTGGATCAGCAGATCTTCTCTAGAGACAGACTGCAAGCTGCTTGTGCGCCCCTGCCCCTAGTGCTTTTAATTTTTTTTTTGGGGGGGGATGTTACCTTGAATGACTGAATGAGGTGCCCCACCTGCCCAGAGAAGTTTGGGCATAGGGAAGTACTCTTTCTCACACTCTGTCCTTGATGTTGTTCAGGGTGCAGGGACCACACTGAGACTCTGTTCCCAACACATGCAGAGGCCTCTGACCCTGCCCTTTTTTGGGGGAACAGAGGCACCCACTCTGAGTGTGCTAGAAGAAACCTCTCACACTCTATCCGTACTTGCCGACAAAGATATCCGGGTTAAAGGTGGCCGACACTCGTCCGCCTTTGCCAGGTTTGCCACAGGCATTACTCACATGGGCTGAGTCACTGCAGGCACACTCTTTCCTCAGCTTGGATGTCTGTGTTGCCACCTGGCTCCATCCACACTCCCAGGCCCCATTCTCTCTTAGTTCTAAGTAAAATAGCCGTTGCTCAGTGAGGAAAGTGGAGTGTTCTGTTCTCCATCTTATTTCCTACAGGGTTCATTATATATTTAGTCAACTTTTTGCTTGATTATACCTTCATGTTCAGTGTGTGAGACTTCCAGATGCTTAAAGCATAGATTTTTCTGTCACTCGTTGAAGAACTTGTTGAAATTTTAAGGAGAGGAATAAAGAACACTCCTCATGATGCCATATCTCTGACATCACTCTTAATTCTATTTCTGATAAAGGTAGATAATGCCTGCAGAGCTCGCTGAGTCTTTTTAATTTATGAATCTCTCTTCTCTTCTTTCTGTAGCATCTCTAGTTTTGTGTCTTTGTTTTCACTTATTCTTCCCTCTGTCTGGCTTGTTCTATTTACTAAACCAGCTACCTCCATTTTCAGTTCATGAATTGAGTTCTTCATTTCTGTTTTCAAAGTTTCAACCTTATTTAGAGCTATTTTACTCATCAATTTGGTTTCTGAGCTATTTAATTAAGTAGGCTTCTGGTGTCTTTTCACACATCATTGTGTATTTTCAGAACTTAAATTTTGAATTCTTTATTATTTAGCTTCAAGGCTTCTTGGGATTTTTTTGTATTCAATTTCTTTTTCCTAGATGGCATATGAGAGTGGTATTTTTTTAATTTTATTTATTCATTTTTAGAGAGGAGAGAGAGAGAGGGAGAGAGAGAAACAGAGAGAGAGAAGGGGAAGGAGCTGGAAGCATCAACTCCCATATGTGCCTTGACCAGGCAAGCCGAGGGTTTCAAACTGGCAACCTCAGCATTTCCAGAGAGTGGTATTTTTAAAAACTCTAACAGAAGAATAAGTTAAAAAAATTAAATTAAAAACTACTATATATAAAAAATTTAAAAACTATGACAAGAAATAAAAAGAAACCTATTTAAAAAGTTCAAAAACAAACAAAATAATAAAATAACCCTTACAAAACATAAAAATTAAAAATAATGAACCCAATGATGAGACAGAGTAAGTGCTGGCTGTGTATTAGCCTTCAGACATATGTACATGTGGTGTTTAGTTGGAGGCACTGTAGGGTTTGTTATGGGTTAAAGTTGTATATATTTTTTTGTATTTTTTTTCTGAAGCTGGAAACAGGGAAGCAATCAGACAGACACCCACATGCGCCTGACCAAAATTCACCTTGCATTCTCACCATGAGGCGATGCTCTGCCCCTCTGGGGCATTGCTCTGTTGCATTCAAATCCATCCTAGTGCCTGAGGCAGAGGTCACAGAGCCATACTCAGAGCCTGGGCCATCTTTGCTCCAATGGAGCCTATGCTGTGGGAGGGAGAGAGAGAGAGAGAGAGAGAGGAAGGAGAGGGGGAGGGGTGGAGAAGCAGTTCGGCACTTCTCCTATGTGCACTGGCTGGGAATTGAACTTGGGACCCCTGCACACCAGGCCAACCTCCTACCACTGAGCCAACCAGCCAGAGCAAAAAAGCCAATTTTGAATACACAAAACCTAGGAGCCTTCGGCTTCTAGCTATGATCAGCTATAGCTACCCTGATTTCTCTTTTTGACATTTTTCTTTCTTTTCTCTCTTTCTTTCTTCCTTTTTTTTCTTTCTTTCATCTTTTTTATTTGAAAAATGCATTTGCTTGATTTACCTTTTTAAAGGGCTGGTATTTTTGTTTTGGCTTTTGTTTATGTTTTAAATATTTTATGTTAAATTAGGAAGATGACAGCAGAGTAGGCAGATGCACAGATGCCCAGCTCTCAACACCAAGCTGGAATACAAATCAATTTAGGAAAAATCAGCATGAAAAACCAACTCTGGACTACAAAAACAGCACTAAAAAACCAAGTAGCAAAGAAGAAGCCACAGAAAACCTGGTAGGGAGCACCTGAATCTCCCCTGCTTACAGGAATGGAGAAGAAGGTGAGGCTGAGAGCCCAGAGGGAATCTCACTCCAGGGAAAATAGCAAAAAATACTGCACACAGCCACTTGCCTGGTGACCAGGGAGTGAGGTATGTTGAAAATACCAGCTTATCTTCCAAATGGAAAGGAAAGAGAAAGGGACAGACTGTGAGTGGTGAAGAAATCCAAGAGATGACCTAAAAAAAAAAAAAGGGACTCATCCATGCTAGAGGCAGCCATAGCTGGGGGAGGGACTGAAACTTTCACATAAGAGAGCTGAACTGCTTCCAGATCAGAGATCTCCAGACATCTCTCCAGCTCAAATCAGTGCAACAACACACAGCTGAAAACAAGAAGTAGGGAGGAGGGGCAGTAACTGAGGTCTCCGTTGAGATCTGAGATACACCTTCCCCTACTGAAGCCAAGAAAACACCCTTCCCCTGGAGAAATTAATTGATGAAAGAGGCCTTAAGAGTCTCAGGTTACACTCATCACATTTCTGGATACAGTTTTAGGGAAGCTCCCTGCTGAGATCAGTAAACAAGACTATCACCTGTTAAGAAAATAGACAAATTAAGACTTCAAAGCCGCCCAAATCCAAAAGTGGATTACAAATAATAGCTGAAACCAGCCCAAGAAGACCTAGAAATAACACAACTGGAGGCAGGCAACACCAAGCCTAGACTCAACCAACTCTACAAACAAAACACCCAAACACAGACAATGAGAAGACAAAAAAGTGCAATCCAAATAAAACCACAAGAGAAACTTTCAGGAGATGAACTGAGTGATGTGGAATTAATCAAACTTCCAGATGTGGAGTTCAAAATAATGATTGTAAGGATGCTTGGGGACCTTAGAACAACAATAACGGTCATTATGAACACATTAATAAAGAAATAGCAAGTATAAAAAAGAATCAGTCAGAGATGACAAATACAATATCAGAAATAAAGACCACAATGGAGGAAATTAAAAACAGAATAGATAGAGCTGAGGATTGAATCAGCAATTTGGAGGACAACTGGAATGAAGGTAATAAAGCAAAGAAGAAAAAAGAAAAAAGACAGAAAAAGTCTAAGGAAAATCTTAGAGAGCTCTTTGACAACATGAAGAGAAATAGCATCCACATCATAGGAGTTCCTGAAGAAAAAGAAAAAGACCAAGGGATAGAGACTTTGTTCAATCATATAATAGCTGAAAACTTTCCTAAATTAATGCAGAAAAAACTCTAACAAGTTCAAGAAACACAGAGGACTCCATTAAAGAGAAACCCAAAGAAACCTATTCCAAGACACATCATAATTAAAATACCAAAGCTACGTGATAAAGAGAAAATATTAAAAGCTGCAAGAGAAAAAAAAGCTATCACAAAGGAGCCCCCATAAGAATGATATCTGACTTCTCAACAGAAACACTTGAGGCCAGAAGGGAATGGCAAGAAATATTTAAAGTAATGCAGAACAAGAACCTACAACCAAGACTACTTTATCCAGCAAGGCTATTGTTTAAAATCAAAAGAGAAATAAAAAGCTTCCCAGACAAGTAACAACTCAAGGAATTCATTAAAACCAAACCAATGCTGCAGGAAATGTTAAGGGGCCTGTTGTAAACAGATCAAAGTGGGAAAAGAATATAGCAAAAAAGGAATACAGCTTTAAAGAATAAAATGGCAATAAACAACTACATATCAATAACAACCTTAAAAGTAAATGAATTAAATGGTCCAATCAAAAGACATAGGGTAGCTGCGTGGATAAGTAAACAGGACCTGTGGATATGCTGTCTACAAGAGACACACCTTAGAACAAAAGACGCACATTTCTTTCAAATGGAAATTAAAAAAAAGCTGAGGTAGCTATACTCATATCAAACAAATTGGACTTTAAAACAAAGGATATATTAAGAGATAAAGAAGGCCATTACATAATGATAGAGGGAGTAATCCAACAGGAAGATATAACTATTATAAATATCTATGCACCTAATATAGGAGCACCTAAGTATATAAAGCAGACTTTGATGGATTTAAAGGGTGAGAGCAACAGCAATACTAAAAATAGTAGGGGATTTCATGCACCATTAACATCACTAGATAGATCCTCAGGAACAAAAATTAACAGAGAAACAGCAGACTTATTGGACACACTAGATCAACTCGATTTAACAGATATCTTCAGAAGCTTTCATTCTAAAGCAGCAGAATATACATTCTTTTCAAGTGCTCATGGTACATTCTCTAGGATAGACTATATGTTAGGGCACAAAGGTGGTCTCAACAAATTTAATAAGATTGAAATAATATCAAGCACTTTCTTTGAACACAACTGCTTGAAACTAGAAATGAACCACAACAGAAAAGCTCAAAAATTCTCAAACACATGGAAACTAAATAACAGGCTGTTAAATAACGAATGGATTGAGAATAAAATCAAAGAAGAAATAAAAAGTTCCTAGAAACGGATGACAATGAGTATACAACAACTTAAAATTTATGGGATACAGCAAAAGCAGTACTGAGAGGAAAGTTCATAGCACTACAGGCACAATTTCAGAAGCAATAAAAGCTCAAATAAAAAACTTAATCCTGCATCTAAAAGAACTAAAAATAGAACAGCAAGTAAAAGCCAGACCTAATAGAAGGAAGGAAATAATAAAGATCAAAGCAGAAATAAATGACATAGAGGCTAATGAAACAACAGAGGATCAATGAAACTAGGAGCTGGTTCTTTGAAAAGGTAAGCAAGATTGATGAACCTTTAACTAGAATCACCAAGAAAAAGAAAGAGACTCAAATAAATAAAATTAGAAATGAGAGTGGAGAAATAACTACTGACACAACAGAAATACAAAATATTGTAAGAAAATACTATGAAGAACTGTACGCCAAAAAACTAGACAACCAAGATGAAATGTACAAATTTCTTGAAACATACAATCTTCCAAAAATTAATCTGGAAGAATTAGAAAACCTAAACAGACCGATTACACCAAATGAGATTGAAACAGTTATCAAAAAACTCCCAACAAAGAAAAGTCCGGGGCCTGATGGCTTCACAACTGAATTCTACCAAATATTCAAAAAAGAACTAACTCCTATTTCAAAAAATTCAAGAAAAAGGAAGACTTCCAAGCTCCTTTTATGATGTGAGCATAATTCTGATTCCAAAACCAGGCAAAGACAACACAAAGAAAGAAAATTATAGGCCAATATCTCTGATGAATATAGATGCTAAAATCCTCAACAAAATATTAGCAAACTGGATCCAAGAATATATGGAAAAAGTCATACACCATGATCAGGTGGGTTTATTCTGGGGAGGCAAGGCTGGTACAATATTTGTAAATCAATCAATGTGATTCATCACATAAAAAAAGGGAGAAAAACCATATGATAATTTCAATAGATGCAGAAAAAGCATTTGATAAAATCCAGCACACATTCATGATCAAAACTCTCAGCAAAGTGGAAATACAGGGAACATACTTCAATATAATAAAAGCCATCAATGAGAAACACACAGCCAACATCATACTCAATGGGCAAAAATTAAAATAAATCCCCTTAAGTTCAGGAACAAGGCAGGGGTGCCCACTTTCACCACTCTTATTCAAAATAGTCCTGGAAGTACTAGCCACAGCAATCAGACAAGAAGAAGAAATAAAAGGCATTCAAGTTGGAAAAGAAGCAGTAAAACTATCATTATTTGCAGATGATATGATATTGTATATAGAAAAAACTAAAGTCTCAGTTAAAAAGCTACTGGACCTGATAAATAAATTCAGCAAAGTGGCAGGATATAAAATCAATACTCAGAAATCAGAGGCATTTTTATACACCAACAATGAACAGTCAAAAAGAGAAATTAAGGAAACAGTCTCCTTCACTATTACAATGAAAAAAATAAAGCACCAAGGAGTAAACTAACCAAGGAGACTAAAGACTTGTACTCGGAAAATTACAAAGCATTGATAAAAGAAATCAAGAAAGATACAAACAAGTGGGAGTATATACCGTGCTCATGGTTAGGAAGAATAAACATCATTAAAATGTCTATGTTACCCAAAGCAATCTATAAATTCAATGCAATACCAATTAAAATACCAATGACATACTTCAAAGATATAGATCACATATTCCAAAAATTTATATGGAACAAAGAAAGTACACAAATAGCCTCAGCAATCTTAAAAAAAGGAATAAAGTGGGGGATATCACACTTCCTGATATCAAGTTATACTACAATGCCATTGTACTCAAAACAGCCTGGTACTGGAATAAGAACAGGCATATAGATCAATGGAACAGAACAGAGAACCCAGAAATAAACCCACAGCTCTATGGACAACTGATATTTGACAAAAGATATAAGGAAATACAATGGAGTAAAGACAGCCTCTTTAACAAATGGTGTTGGGAAAATTGGACAGCTACCTGCAAAAAAATGAAACTAGATCACCAGCTTACACCGCTCACAAAAATAAACACAAAATGGATAAAATACTTAAATGTTGGCCGTGAACTATAAGCATCTTAGAAGAAAACATAGGCAGTAAGCTTTCTGACATCTCTTGCAGCAATATATTTGCTGATTTATCTCCACAGGGAAACAAAATAAAAGACAGGATAAACAAATGGGACTATATCAAACTAAAAAGCTTTTGCATAGCTAAAGACAATAAGAACAGAATAAAAAGACAAACTACACAATGGGAGAACATATTTGACAATATGTCTGATAAGGGGTTAATAACCAAAATTTATAAAGAACTTGTAAATCTCAATACTAGGAAGACAAACAATCCAATCAAAAAATTAGAAAAAGAAATGAATAGACACTTCTCCAAAAAGGACATTCAGATGGCCAATAGGCATATGAAAAAATGCTCAGCATCACTAATCATTAGAGAAATGCAAATTAAAATCACAATGAGACATCACCTCATACCAGTCAGAATGACGCGCATTAACAAAACAGCACAGAATAAGTGCTGGCGAGGATGTGGAGAAAAGGGAACCCTCCTGCACTGCTGGTAGGAATGCAGACTGGTGCAACCACTGTGGAAAACATTATGGTGATTTCTCAAAAAACTGAAAATCGAACTGCCTTTTGACTCAGCTATCCCACTTTTAGGAATATACCCCAAGAACACCATAGAACGGCTGCAAAAGGAGAAATGCACCCCCATGTTTGTGGCAGCATTGTTCACAATAGCTAAGATCAGAAAACAGCCCAAGTGCCTGTCCGAGGATGAGTGGATTAAAAAGCTTTGTTACAGATATACTATGGAATACTACTCAGCCATAAGAAATGATGACATTGGATCATTTACAATAACATGGATGGACCTTGATAACATTATACGGAGTGAAATAAGAAAATCAAAAAAACTAAGAACTATATGAATCCATACATAGATGGGACATAAAAATGAGACTCAGAGACATGATCAAGAATGTGATGGCAATGGGGGTTGGGGAGTGGGGGGATGGGGGATGGGGCGAGGAAGGAGAGAGGGGGTGTGGGAGGGGAGGGGCACAAAGAAAACCAGATAGAAGGTGACAGAAGACAATTTGACTTTGGGGGAGGGGTATACAGCACAATCAAATGTCAAAATAATCTGGAGATGTTTTCTGTCAACCTATGTACCCTGATTTATCAATGTCACTGCATTAAATTTAATAATAAAAAATTTTAAAAAATATTTAGAGAAAAAAAATGGAAAAAAAATTCATGTTGAAATAAATGCATCTATTTCTCTGAGCCAGGCCCACAGTGCTCTCAGTGGCCCCTGGCTATATGCAGACATTTTAAGATCATTGAGGTGGTCAAAAAGTGGGTCAAAGGTGCATTATATGTATAGGATGTGGGCACAATGGGTGAGAGTACAAACCTACACAAATTTGGGTATGTGTCAGTTCCTGCAAGTGTGAATGTGTGCGTATTTGTTGTGTGTGCAAGGAAGGAGTACTACGGAATCTATGTGGGTCTGGTTAGAGCATCTGATCTGGCTGATTAGTAGGGGAGCTAGGAGAGGGCTGCTCAGGCCAGTAATAGTGAAGGGATCTGTGTGACTTTGTGCACAGGAGCCCAGAGAAGAAAAAAATGGCCTATGGAAGATTCACTGTGCATAGTCCACATACCTTGCATGACCCTGAAAGACAAATAAAGAAGTTCTTATTTGCTTCCGTCTTGGTGTTGCCTATAGCTGCAAAGTGATGACCTACTGAGTAGGTTATGTTAACATGGAGAGTTCAAGCAGCTGCTTGGGGAACCCAGCCAGTACTTCGGATGGACAGACTCTCAATGTAAGCATGATAGTGCAGAGGATGTCAAACATTTGTACTCTACCCTGTATACTTTGGGAATAAGAGCAAAAAGCTGACTGACTGTTGATTTAGAGACTTGTAATTTAGTCAGGTTAAAGTGCGTACAGTTGCCGAGAAAAGGAGCCTGACAATCATGAATGACCATAGGTTCCCTTGTCCCTTGTCTTGGGTAGTTTTTCTTATGCCTGCTTTTTCAGACCTCTTACCTTCATATGATGGGAGACTGGTGAGGCCTCCAGGTTGGCAATATAAACTGGGACCTTGGACAGTGTCATGTGAATGTGGAAAGTTTAGAGTCTGAGCCACCCCCTTGTGGTGCCAGCTCTCAATGTACTGGGCAAGAACACTGATGCCTTGTGCACAGAGAACTGCATGGGCCCAGTCAGAATATATAAGACTAGAGGTGTCTCTTACCTGGGCAGATTGATGAGTTGCTTAGCCCATAGTCCCATCACGCTAAGCTTGCATCTTTGATCCCCAATCACGTTGTGTAGATGACCCAACCAATGAGTGCAAAATCTTGTGGAACAACAAATCAACTCCCCCTTCCCTGACCTTCAGTCTTTAAATTCCACTTTCTCTCTAATCTATTTAAATACATTCATAACAATGACAGGAGTAGAGAAAACTCCACGACTACAGCGTTCATTGTCTTGGCAAGCCAAGATAAAGTCGCTGTTAAAAGAGGACCTATGCAGGTCCTGGCCGGTTGGCTCAGCTGTAGAGCATCAGCCTGGGGTGCGGGGGACCCAAGTTCGATTCCCAGCCAGGGCACATAGGAGAAGCGCCCATTTGCTTCTCCATCCCCCCTCCTTCCTCTCTGTCTCTCTCTTCCCCTCCCGCAGCCAAGGCTCCATTGTAGCAAAGATGGCCCGGGCGCTGGGGATGGCTCCTTGGCCTCTGCCCCAGGCGCTAGAGTGGCTCTGGTCGTGGCAGAGCGATGTACCGGAGGGGCAGAGCATCGCCCGCTGGTGGGCAGAGCGTCACCCCTGGTGGGTGTGCCGGGTGGATCCTGGTTGGGCGCATGCGGGAGTCTGTCTGACTGTCTCTCCCTGTTTCCAGCTTCAGAAAAATACAAAAAAAAAAAAAAAAAAAAGAGGACCTATGCGTAATTGCATGCCTTGTGTGAAGGCTGTGGGCAATGGCCGGTGAACCAGGATGACATTTCCCAAATGTTAAATAGTTGTAGGGAGGGGACTCTACCAGGTACCTTTACCAAAAATATTTCAATACATGAGGACACTGCAATACATAGGACCTTTAGCTTGTCTTCCACTGTGCTCAGCAAGGCCGAAAGGACATTGTGGGGTGCAAGGTCGGAATCGGTGGCTGTGCCAAAGCTCAATTCTGGTCCATTAGAACCATTGTGTAGGGCACAATTGCACTTCTTCTCTCTGCAGGAATTAGAAAATGCCTGCATTTTCATCATCATCTCCTTGGAAAGATCTATTTAAGTCACGCGTCTTGGGTTGGCAAACACAGGTGCTTCCATGTGTCAACCAAGGCAGAAAGAATGTCGTTCACTGCTATGTTCAACAGCATCCCCAAGTCTTAGTCTTGTGCCCCATCAAAGTCCCAGCTTCACAATGGATATGTGTCTCACTGCTATCCACAAAAAGGGCACTGAAGAGTGAGAGGGAAGGTCCAGCTCCCGATGCTCATGATAGCGCAATGGGTGCCCATGGTAAAGGAAGTGAGGTCTTTTATGTACTAAGCTACTTTTCCTAAAGAATGTATCTTTTTTACTGAACACTCTTTTTTGCCATAACTCCAATGGTACTCTCCTTGGGGAGAGGAAGGGACACTCAGGAGGAAAGACAGGGAGAAGAAAAAAAACAGGAAGCAGAGAAGACACTGACCAACATGCAGTCGGAATGAGCCCTTTTTTGGGCTTTTATTTCTCCTGCTCATACAAATGTGCACACATGCAGGTGGCTTCCCAGTGCAGCTCCGGCTTCCTGTTGCCTCTAGGTTGGCTCTCCAGTCTCCCATAGTTCAGATTTTCTGTCCTGTCCAGAACGGCAGGTACCAGCCTAGGTAGGAAGTCACTGTGGTTCAGAGGGAAAGTGATACAGAAATATAATTTGGTAACAGTAGGTCTCTTTGGCAGTTCGAGCCCAAACGGCAGGCAGCCAGGCACAGCAAAAGCCCACACTTCACGTCCCTGTGGGCGGCTGCAGACTGCTGTGCTACCGGTGACAAGCAGAAGGGCCTGCAAAATGAGGGGTGGGTTGCTTTCTCCTCTCTGGGCTGTGAGGATTGGGAGGATCTGTCAGGGCATGTCCAGAACATGGTGCCCAGCCCCCAGTCTGCACCGTACTTAGGGGTGCAGAACACCCGGCGTAAGCACCAGCCGTGAAACTAGGAGAAAACCTCAGCAGCAGACACCTGAACCCAGGGGCTGGCAGACCTCAGTGGGTCCCATCCTCTTCTCTGCAGTGCTGGTGCCACGTGGCATGTGCTGCTGGGTCCAGAAAGAACGGGGAGCACCAGCAGGCCTCTTGGGTGACTCTGGTTCCCAGAAAGGCCCATCAGGAGACATGGGCTTGAGAACCTAGTGCAGTGGGGGCTTTGGGGATGGTGCAGGCTGAGGCTTGTTGGATGGCATAGGAGCCGTCCATCATAAGGGTGAAGTCTAAAAAAACCGAGGTCATAACAGTTTGGTGGGAGAACTGTTGGGGCAGAGTTGATGCCTGATGTGGAGGGTCTCATGACAGGGTGTGCAAATGGAGGCAGAGGACAAAATGTTGGTGACACATGGACCCGTCTTGAACAAAAAAGCAGAGGAGAAGCCCGAGCAGCAGCAGGCGGGGCCAGGGCTGGCTGTGCCAGGTGCCATGACCCCACTGGAGGCGATAGAGGCCCTCCAGGTGCAGCTGAGCTCTGAGAGTGCCGGAGCCATGAGGCCCTACATTCGGGTGAATCGCAAGGCCGCTCAGAGTCCAGAGGTTATTCTAGAGCATTGGAAAGCCACCATCCAGAGTATCTTTGGTTTCTGGGCCAAAGCAGTATCTTTGCTCCACCCCTTGGGTAAGGCAGGGGAGGACAGAAAGTAGGGAAGGGCATAGCATGGTGAAGGGGAATGGGATGAGTGCTGAGCTGTGAGCCTCCTATACCCAGCAGCACACAGCATAGGGTGAGGGCAGCTGGAAGATTTGGGGCCAGTATGCAGGTGGTCCACCAGAAATCAGGTGGTAAGGTACCATTTCCTCAATGCACGTTTTAGAAAACACCTTGTCTAGGACACTCTAAGGAGTCTCAGAGATTGTTGACTGGCTTTGTTTCTTTGGTTTGACCAAGATCTGAGTGGAAAATCACAGGTAGCCCAGACCAAGGATTCAGACCCATGGTTTCTGTATTTTCTCTGGTTTCATATCTAGTGTGGATTCCAGGAAGGCAACAGAACTTGCTTCCACTTACCTTCTGCAGGCAGGACCCTTACACTGACTCTCTCACACAAATGCCAGTGCAGGAACAGTCATTGCAGCTCTTGTGTTTTTTCAGTGTTTAAACCATAACATGAACTCTACAGCACAAGAACCTCTAGTAGCTGTGTGATGACACAGTTCTGCTGAACATATGGTACATCAGGGGTCCCCAAACTTTTTACACAGAGGGCCAGTTCACTGGCCCTCAGACCGTTGGAGGGCCAGACTAAAAAACTATGAAAATCTCTATTCACACTGCACACATCTTATTTTAATGTAAAAAAAAAAAAAAAAAAAACAAAACAAAACAGGAATGAAAACAATATTTAAAATAAAGAACAAGTAAATTTTAATCAACAAACTTACCAACATTTCAATGGGAACTATGGGCTTGCATATGTTTAATCAGATAGTCAATGTCTGGTTCCATATTTGTCACTGCTAGCTGCAACAAATGATGCAAGTGTTCATCGGTTAGTCTAGATTGGGTTGGACATTTTAAATTTTTCATCCTAGAAAATGTCTGTTCACAGACATAAGTGCTGCCAAAAATTGTTGACATTTTAAGAGCATGGTTCCTGATATTAGGATATGTCTCTGATGAGAGAAAGGCATAGAAATTAGGCAAGTTGTTTGACTTGAATGCATCTTTCAGAGAGTCACAATTCTGCAGTTCAGCCAGTTCCATTTGGTAAATTGAATCCACATTTTCAATGTCAATAGAAAATGGGTAACGGAAAAGCTGAATGTCCTGTTCATGGAGATGAAGCTCTTTAAATCTAAATTGGAACTCCTTTTGCAACTTTTCCAGTGAATCCACACATACTTCTTTGGGGAATGCAATCAAGGGTTTTTCCACTAACAGATTTTGAGTTAAGGGGAGATGGCAGAAATTTTCCTCCTTCACTTGTTTAATAAGGAGGCCTAAGTTTACTTCAAATGCTTTCACATGTGATTGCATATCACAGATGAGCTTCCCTTTTCCTTGAAGTTGCACATTGAAACTGTGGAGTAGCTCTGTAACATCTGTAAGAAAGGCGAGGTGCCATTTCCATTCTGCATCATTGAGCTCTGGTTCTTCTTTGTTTTTTGAAAACATAAAAGCTGTAATCTGTGGAAGTAAGTCATAGAAATGTCTCAAAACTCTCCCTCGACTCAGCCAATGGACTTCGGTGTAGTACAGAACATTTTCATAGGCCACATTTAGCTCAGACAGAAATTCCTGAAATTGCCTGTGGTTTAGTGCATCAGTTCTAATGAAGTTAAAACAATGCACCACAATTTTCATAACAGAGTCCCACTTTAGTGATTTACTACATAACACTTGTTGGTAGATGAGGCAGTGTATGGCTATTGGGTGAGAATGGTTAAGTTTGTCCATCTCTAGGTTAATGCGAGCAATTACTCCTTTCTTAGGCCCCACCATACTAGGTGCACCCTCAGTTGTCACACTGGATAGTTTAGCTCAGTCCAGCTCCAAATCCTTCACAGTTTGGGAAACCTTTTCATAGATATCCTCTCCCGTAGTTGTTCCTTTGATGCTTTGCAGTGCAGCAAGCTCTTCTGTGACTTTGAAATTGTCATTCATCCCACGAATAAAAATTAGAAGTTGTACAGAATCAGGAACATAATTGCTCTCGTCGAGTGCCAAGGAAAAATAAGAAAGTTTTCTCATAGAGTTTTGCAAATGCTGATGCAAATTGTCCCCCATTTCTTCAATCCTTCATGTTATTGTAGATTCTGAAAGACTAACTGTACTAAATAAGTCTGCCTTTTATGGACACATCTCTTTGGCAACAGAAAGAAGGCACTCTTTAACAAATTCTCCCTCCATGAATGGTCTGCCAGCGCACGCTATTAGCTTGGCAACTTGAAAACTTGCTCACAGTGATGAAATATTTAGCTGCTTCTGCTTCACAAAAGTATTTTGCTGAGTTGACAATGAATTTTTCAGTTTTAATATTTTATCTTTTCTCACATCTCCAACCAAACAATCATATTTATCTTTATGTTGAGTTTGATAGTGTCGACGCAAATTATACTCTTTGAACACAGACACCATATTCTGGCATATCAAACACACAGCTCTTTCCTTGTACTGCATGAAAAAGTAATCATAAGTCCACTGTTCTTTGAATATCCTACACTCTGAGTCAATTTTTCTCTTTCTTGATGTCATTGTTTCCTAGGGATTCCAAATTGATAATAGTTAAATACCAATATATATATATATATATATATATATATATATATATATATATATATATATGCTCTCTGCCCCTCCATATAGGTCCCATGCTCTCTGCCTCCCATGTAGGTCCATGCCCTCTGCCCCTCATGTAGGTCCATGCCCTCTGCCCCCTATGTAGGTCCATGTCCTCTGTCCCCATATAGGTCCAGGTCTCTGCCCCCCCATGTAGATATAGGTCTCTGCCCCTCATGTAGGTCCAGTTCTCTGCCTCCCATGTAGGTCCAGGTCTCTGCCTCCCATGTAGGTCCAGGTCTCTGCCCCCCATGTAGATCCAGGTCTCTGCCTCCCATGTAGGTTCAGGTCTCTGCCCACAATGTAGGTCCATTTTTAAAATCCAATTAAAAAATAAATAAAACATATATTGTATTTACCTAGTGTGGCAGCCGCTGCCGCACTGCGGACCCGGCGCCTCGGTCTTCAGTCTGTCAGGCCTAGATACGCACGTCGCACGCTACAATGTCGCGACGTGATCCTCTAGGTAGAACAGTGAGCGCCGAGCGCAATACAGGAAAGAGAGTTCCTGTATAGCTCTGGCGCTTACAATTGAAATAAATCAGGGAACCAGCTGAATCCCCATAAGTGCGATGGGGGCTGGGTAAAAGGCCATCATGGGCCGCATACGGCCCACAGGCTGTAGTTTGGGGACCCCTGTGGTACATCATTCCTCAGGCATTCCAAGAAATTGGAAGAGACCCACCACATGCATGTGTGCTAAGCACTGACTCATCTGCACCAGCACTCACAGAACAGGACAGAGTCCAGAAGAATCTGGAAAGGGGCTCCCATTAGTATGGCAGGTAGCCTCAGGAGACTGGGAGGCCAAAGGCAACACTCCCTGGTGTCTTCAAGAGGCAAAATGACTGTGAGCAAAGTGGAAGTAGGCCATGTGTGTAGTGTGTGTGGATGGGCCAATGAGTTTCACCCATAACCTCAGTTTGGCTATGTGGTTTTAGGTCTCATCTTCCATGGCCTTTGTAAGCTCCTTGACCAAAATGCAGATTCAGAACCACCCCCCAGATATCAGCCATCATCAGTGAACAAGATGTAGACCTGCTGAGCTACTTGACTGACTTAGAAGTCAGACTGTGCAGCAGGTAATCACGGCAGGAAGGGGACTGGAGTGCCTTGGGGCAAGGGTCTGAGCATGGAGACTGGCAGAGGGGAGATGAGATATTCCTGCGAGCAGGCAGGGTGACCTCACTTCCACCTCTTGGCAGGTGAAATAATTAGGACACCTAAAATACACATGCAAATTGATGTTTTTCTTTCGGAGCAATGCCTACTTATTGAACAAGGTGATTATTAAGAAGTATCACTTCAGCCTTGCAGGTGAGAGATGTTGCCAACCATGAGGGTTTGGGGAGAGCAATCAGACAGTAAGGGCTGTTTGAGCATGCAGTACCAAAAAGGAACCATCCCAGCTCTGTTCTCCCAGGGTTTACAGCATCCATTTCCAGTGTAGTGCACTGGTTCTGGGATTATGAACGTGGTGTCCCCAGCCACAAACATGACACAACCAGCATTAAGTTTCTCAACTGGTTGTCTGAACACAACCTTTCAGAATGAAGCCAGATTTCTGAGGTGGGTCTTCTTGGGCCATGATCAGGAGTGGTGATGTTGGAGACCTGAAAATATAGAGAGCGGACTTGGCCTGTTTTTTTAACTCTATTTTTTGTCCCAGATCATCACAGAAGACCTGTGGCCCAATCCTCTGTAGCATTACCTAAGGGACACAGGCCCCAGAAATGGGATCATGCAGGAGTACATGCTTGTGAGTGGTTGAAAACAGGGCCTTGAAACGCGAGTCCTGGCACGAAGAAATGTTTGTTCAAAAATAAACATGGAAAATAATATTCCATTAACCTGTAAGGTACCCCTGGGTCATGGGGCTTTGTTGTGTTGATGGAGAGACCTGGAAACGCCCTAAAAAGAGACAAGCAATTGGAGAAAACCACCTGAACTTTTGGGGTAGTTGGACCAGCATCATGGTTCCTCGCCAAGTTTGTGCAGTGGTATTTTCAGAGCATTCATTTATGAGGTAGGCCACGTGCCATTTTCTCAGTCTCTTGTCTTCTTAGTTTTGCTTCTGCCGGAAAACTCCTAGACACCTGGGCTTCACTCGTTTTCAGTGTTTCTAATTCACATTCTGTCAGATATTAAATTGACCTGTCAGCATACCTCACACTTGCCCACCAGGCTGCCAATGTCACTAGGCTCTCTGGAGGAAAATATTGAGGACAAGGGATAAGGAAAACAGGGTGTCACAAAGGGCACAATGGGATGGCATGTAACCAACACAACATTGGTTCCATGGCAGTGCCTGTGAGTGTGAATGTGTGCATGTTTGGTTTGTGTTTGTTTTGTGTGTGTATGCACTAGCAATGGTGAAGGATTCTGCGTGGCTCTTGTGCACAGAATAACCGAGGATGGAAGAATGGCCAGGGGAAGATCCAGAGTGCTTAAGACACCTGCCTGGAGTGACCCTGAATGAGAAATAAAAAGTGCATGCGTGCTTCCCTCTCTGTGTTGTTTGTAGGTGTAATATGACATCTTCTTGGGTAAATGACATCAAGGGGGACAGTGGAAGCACCTGCTCCTGGAGTCCTGCCAGAGTCTCAGAAGTGCAGACATTCATGTGTGCACCGAAGGGTCCTGGGTCATTAAGGGTAGTCATGTTTCATGGTATTGTGTGAGAATAAGAGAGAAGATCAGACTGACTGCTAATCAGGACACTTGTAACTGTGCAGGTGACAGTTCCTGAGTACAGTCTCAGAGTACAGAAGCCTGACAGTAGTTCCTGACCCTGGAAACCTTTTGGCCTTTGTCTTGGCATGATTACCAGAGGCTTCTTTTGCTCCAACATCTGTAACAGACATGGGGGAAGACAGAAAGGATCCTGGTTGGCAGTACTTTTGAATCAGGAAACGTAGACATCATGCAAAAATGAACCTGCAAAATTATAGGGAGAGCCAGGCAACCCCTGTGGTGCAGGTTTGCAAAATAGTAAGCTATGGTGCAGGTGAGCTGCAGTCTTAACCCCCTGAGTGAGTAGTAAGGCTGATGTCTGTGTGATGCAGGGACACACTACAGCAGCCTGAATATGTTGCTCATATAGAGACGAGACACCTCCTGATTTAGAGGACTGATGACTTGTGCAACATGATGAGAACAGAACCAATCAAAATATTCAAGGTAGGGAAGGCTCTGCCCTAGCCACTGAGATGAGTTGGTTAGAGCAAGGTTCCAGTACTCTGAGATTCCACATTTGATCCCATACTGGGCATATTCAAGATTCTCCAAATGAATGCAATGAGAATTGGAACAACAAATCGATGACTGTCTCTTTGCCTCTTCCCATTTCTCTTTCTAAAGTCAATAAAAAGAAAGTAAAGGAAATATAAGACATTTATTGTCTTGACAAGAAAAATCTTCAGAAAAGATCTAATCATAAACAAAATACCTTTCATTAATGTTGGGGAGACAGGCATTTATTTATCCATATTAGTTTCCACACAGAGTTTGCTGGTGTAAAAACATTGAATGTTTTTGGTTAACATTTCTTGTATATGAGGATTATGTTTTATCATAATCCTGTATATAAATAATCCTTAGCTATGTTCTGCTAATGGTTGCTGGGCTGCAAGTAAAAATAGAGCAGACCAGCATTGGCACCTCAACCCTGGACAACTGTGGGAACTTGTTTCAATAGAACTCATGCTGAGGGCAAACTTCTATTTCCTCTTTCAGGAGTAACAAATGCCTGTGATCATTTCAACTGCTGACTAGGGGCTATTTCCAGTCACACTCCCTGGGTAACAAAAAATGTTGTGTCACCTATGGCAGAATAAATATTTCTAAATTCTATTGTCAATGGCATCATCACCAAGACTTAGCCAGTGCCACATCGGAGCTTTACCTGGGACACATGTCTCACTGGGATCCATGAGAAAAGCTCTGCAGAATGGGTGAAAAGAAAAGGTCCTGCTTTTGTTGCTTACCTGAATATGTTCCTATTGAAAAGCTGAGGGTCTTTTATTTACAATGCAAATCCTTCTCAAAAAAAATCTTTTTAGGTTAAGGCTTTATCTTTGCATCAGCTCACTGACAATGCAGGCAGAAAAAAAAAGAGAACCAAAGAGAAGGAGAGACAGTGAGAAAAAAATGGGAGACAAAAGAAGGCAGGTGTCATATTTTCATATGAATGTGGACATTTTATAGACAGAACCAAATTTTCTTTTTAGGGCAGACTTGCAAGGAAATATACAGCAAGGCAGGCATGAGGTGTAATAGAATGATCACTTTTTAATTTTTTTGAGATGTTTTTCTTTTTCTCATCAAATAAGGGATACAGTCTTTTGCAACTCCAAGCATTCCCATTATTTTTAGCATGGATCTCAGATATCCCACACCATGGAATAGCCTCAACTGTTCAGGGCATCTGTCTATGTATACTTCATCATGGTCACTGGAAACAATGGAAAAATTGATACAAATATGTAGTTTAGTAGTACAAATGCTGGATAGCTTGTCTAGCTCAAACAGCAGTATGCAGAGCACATGAAATCTCAGGTGTGAGGTCAGAGGTTTGAGCTGTCTGACTATTGCAGTGTATCACAAGGGAAGCAGACACTCGAGTGGGTGGAGTGAGTACTGGAAATCTGGAAGGCGACACCCACTGGCCTCTCACTTACTCTAGGTGATGTGTGATGAGCAACAACTCCTACCCAACATTTAATGGAATGGAAACATGTGTGTATGTGCCCTTTCTCCTCAAGCCCACATTCAGCAGCGAGCACCCAGATTAGGGCACTGGCAGCAGCAGGCAGAGTCTCCACTGACTCTGCTGTCCAAATGCTTCTGTCTTCTGCTTCTTAGCAGCTGCTTATCTCAGGACTGTGTAGCAAGCAGATAGGGCTGGAAGTTGTAGCCTCTACAGCTCCTTGGGTCACCTCTGTCCCTTCAGGTGTCACTTCAGGTTATAGGGCCTTAACGGCCACAGGATGCTGAAGTGTCATGGTCAGTCAAAACCTGGAATGGTGTGGGAAAGTTCTATGCAGTGTCAGGTCTGATTGTTGGAGGTTGCCCTGCAAGTGAAGTCATTACTGATGAAACCAGATGCAGTGCTAAGAGCAGAGTTGGTGCTGGAGCTGGGAAACCTCATTCTTGCAATAAACATGGGGGACAAAGATGGGGTAGTGGAGGGTGACAAAGTGATTTTTGAAGAGAGGTATTGTGGTTATGAAGAGGAAGGGAAAGGATGAGTTGTAAAAAATGCAGCAGGGGATGGACAGGGAAGTGTAGAGGGAGTAAGAGTTTGGGCTGGAATGGGAGTTGGTGGAGCAGAAGGAGTCCAAAGACAGCCAGGGTAAAGGGGATGGTACAGTTGGAGAGGGTGTGGATGAGGAGGTAAATGGGTGAAGGAAAAAGTGATTGTGGAGGAGGATTGAAAAGAAGCTCATAGTAGAAAATGGGAAGTGCATTGTGGAAAAGGGGTGGAGGAGGAATTAGTGGGCTGGGAGAAATATGTGCCAGAGATAGAGGTGGTGAAGAGGAAATTGGTGCTGAATGTAGAGTTGATGTTGGAGGTGGAGGATGTTTTCCAGGTAGGGGAAGTGTCTTTAGGGGAAGAGGTGTCGATGGAAGAACGAGAGTTTTGTCTAGAACTGGAGCTGGGAAGGCAGGAAAAGGTGGTGCCTGAAGAGCTGTTGGTGAAGAAAAACCCTGTGATCCTACAGGAAGAAGGAGAAAAAGGCAGTCAATGGTATAGAGAATGGACTGGAAAATGGGGACAGATAAAGAGATTCTATGGGAGCTGGATGTTGGGAGGAAGGAGAAGAAGGAGGCTGATGAGCAGTTGGTGGAAGAAGGACGTAAGGTCCAGCAGGCCCCCAATATGGAGTTGCAGTTGGAAGAGAAAGAGGGACTAGACAGGGAATTGGAGGCTGGGGCACAGTTTGTCCTGGATGGGGAGGTACTCATTCAGGTGGTAGAGGTTATATGGTATGAAGTGTTGGTGGCAGGTGAGGACATATATTGTGGGTCCTGGAGGTGTGGAAGGAAAAGGAGTTGATGGAAGAGGAGATGTTGGCAGAGGAGGATATTTAGATGCTGCAAGATGCAGGCAGAAAGAAGCAATGGGGACAGGAGGGGCGGGAGTGGGAAGTGATGGATGGGTAGGAGATTTTGCAAGAACTGGAGATAGAAAGGTAGGAAGAAGTGGAGAAGGAACAATGTGTGGTTTTGCATGCCACAGAAAGGAAGAAGCAGTGGGAGCAAGAGGTAGAGGAGGAAATCCTAGAAGGTGAAGTGGTGGTAGAGAAGCATGTAGTCCTGGAGGGGGAAGACATTACACAGGTGGTGATAATGGTGGAGGAGGAGTTTTAGGCAGAGGCTGATGAAAAGCAGCTGGAGGAGAAGCCAGTGGCTCAGCAGCAGGCAGAGGTCATGACTAGAGGGAATTCTACCTGGTCCTCACTGGAGGCACTCAAGGCTCTTAAGTTAGAGATGGAGCCCATGAACAAGCAAGTCAGCTGGGCTTTTGCTCAGCTTAAGTGGAAAACATGGCAGAGACAAAAGACCTAGCTGGAACTCTGAAGCAACACAATCCAGTCCATTCATGGATTCTGGGTCGAAACTTTATCCTGGAATGACATCATGAAAATGGTGCTGTGAGCAGCACATATGACAGATCTCCCCAAAATCTCAACAAATTTATCAACTAGAAACAGAAAAATTCATCCTCAGAGCATTCTGGAGTTCCACACACACTGAAGGTGAAAGGGCTGTTATCACTTGAATCTGAGAGATGGGTCGGAGCTGAGGGTGTGGAGGAAGCTAACTACCGCAGAGACGTTCATTCAAGCCGAGGAGGGAGTGCGCCTGTGGTGAGTCAACCCATACATGCAACTGCCCGCCCACACTCAAGGAGGAACAACCTGAGCGCTACGAGCAGCCACCAGCATGCCTTGAGAAACCGCGCCCGTGCACGCCCTGTGCCGAGGTCCAGTCGCAGAGCGAGCTCCCTTGTGCCGCGAGCATCCCCAGCGGCCCACGCACTGCGAGCGAGCATCCCCAGCCACCGGGGTGCCTAGAGCACCCCATTCGCTTGCGTACCCTGAATGTCCCACATGCCCAGAGCACCCCACTCGCCCGCACACCCAGAGTGCCCCATTTTCCTGTGTGCCCAGTGCACCCCAGCCGCCAGTGGCAAGGCAAGTGGGAAGGGCGCCAAAGCTGTCTTCCCTACTCCGGAGATTCTCTCTGTGGGCGGGGCATCTCATCCAGCCATTCAAGCTAACAATCAAGTGTTGGGGGAGGGGTGCGCAAGCAGCTTGAAATACTTTCTGGAGCACAGCTGTGGATCCAATCATTGAAATTAGCTTAACCCACAAAATCTGCACACCCATGGGGCTCTAATTGATAAGATCTCTCTCAGTTCAGCGATCCAAGACAAGAGGTGTGACATTTTTTAGTGCCTTTCTCCAAAGGGGCGGGGGCAACTTCTGATTGACAGAGCCTTCATATTCAGGGATATACGCTAACAAGAGGGACTTGGCAGATGTTAAGATCTATACAGCAAGCAGCGACTAGTGCCTCTTCTTCCCAGCCAAAACAGGCTACAAAGTGTGGAAAGCCTGGCTTGAGTGGTCCAACTGAATGCTAGGTGCTGAACAGTCACCTTGACAACAATTGGCTACCAGCCACGCCTGATTTCACTGGAGGCTCTGACTGCCAGAACCTTACCCAGAGCCTTGTGCTGAGTGGGGATAGAGTGGGGATTTTTCAGCTCTTTGAGCCTCTTACTCCCCAGGCAGAAGCAGTGGCAGCCTCATAGCTGGATCAACAGGCTGCTAATTCAGGAAGGAAAGACTAGAAGAGAGACTCCGAGAAAGGAAACTCTCTTATTGTTGGACCCTGCAAACGCCAACAAGCCTTGACTACCAACGAGACTAAAGCAAATTATATGACATTGCCATAGAATCCCATCAACTACAAATCCCTACCTAAGCATGACACAGGGGCAGAGTGTGGGGTACAGAGTCACCGACCAGAAAGAGGGAGAGAAAAAAAAAGGAAGAAGTTAACCTCTCAAAATCAAGAAAAATCTACAGACTCTATAACTTGTTCCACTATTTTTTCATTGTTGTTTGTTTCTTCTATATTATTGACTTTATTATTATTATTTCTATTTCCTCCATCTCGGTCCTTTTATTCTCTGTCCATCTTATTCTTCCCTTTTCTTGAACTACACTACCCATGAGTGTTACATTTTATTTCTTTTCTTCATCCTTACTCTCCTTTAGGGTTACACTCCAAAACCCTTAACTCTCACTCTCTCCCCTTTTGTTTTTTTTTTCTTTTTTTCTTCCTTCGTTTTTCTCTTTTTCTTATTTCTCCCATTCTATTTGTTTCTTCTTTTCTCCTTTTACTTTTCCTCCCATTCAATCCTCAATCACGAACAAATTAATTTGGGACTCAAGTTTTTTTTGTTTTTGTTTTTGTTTTTTTTTTGCTTTTGTTTTTGGTTTTCTTTTGTTTGTTTGTGTTTGTGATATTTTGGGTAATTTTTACTTTGTTTTTTAACTCATTAGCATTCCTCCCAACCAAAGGTCTCCATTGTATTTAGTCTTTGCTCCACTTAACAGATTTTACTTATTTTTTTCTTCTTTATTTATTATTTTTTCTCCTTTTTTCTGTTTCCCTCTTATCCCTCTCATTATATCTCTTAGTCGACCATCACCTACAAGCAAATTATTTTATACTTCTCTAAGGTTTTCTTCTTTTTTTGCATTTAGTAGGTCCCTACTCCCTTTTTAACCCCTTGAACTCTTCACCCCTAATCAGGCCCTCCGTTATAGGCAGTTTTTGTTCCATTTAGCATAATATAATTCAGAAGTCATCATGATAGTTCCCTAAGGAAAGGAAAGGAAGGGAAGAGAAGAAAGAAAAAAGGGGAAAATAATACATTATTACTGTTTTTTCTGTGTGTGGGGTGTTTTTCTTTTTTCTTTTTTTTCTTTCTTTTTACTTTTTATTCTTTATTGATTCTAATTAATGCTATCAACAAGACCACCCTCAGATGCCAATAAGAAAAAGAAAAAAGAATATTATGGATAGAAAAGATAGAGAGGTAACACAAATAGATGTGGAAAAATCTATGGAGAAAAGATTTAACATATTGGAAACCTTGGAGTTAAATGACAGAGAATTTAAAATAGAAATCCTAAAAATACTCAGAGATATACAAGAAAACACAGAAAGGCAATTTAGGGAGCTCAGAAAACAAATCAATGATCACAAAGAATATATTACCAAGGAAATTGAAACTATAAAAACAAATCAAACAGAGATGAAAAACTCAACTTACAAGCTGAAAAACGAGGTAACAAGCTTAGCTAATAGAAGAGCCCAGATAGAAGATAGGATTAGTGAAATCGAAGACAAACAACTTGAGGCACAACAGAGAGAAGAAGAAAGAGACTCAAAAATAATAAAAAATGAGAAAGCCCTACAGGAATTGTCTGACTCCATCAGAAAGAATAACATAAGAATAATAGGTATATCAAAGCGAGAAGAGAAAGAAAATGGAATGGAGAATATACTCAAACAAATAATAAACGAGAACTTCCCAAGCCTGTGGAAAGAACTAAAGCCTCAAATTCAAGAAGCAAACAGAACACCGAGTTTTCTTAACCCCAACAAACCCACTCCAAGGCACATCATAATGAAGATGGCACAAACCAAGGACAAAGAAAAAATTCTCAAGGCAGCCAGGGAAAAGAAGAGTACAACATATAAAGGAAGGCCTATTAGATTATCATCAGATTTCTCAGCAGAAACTCTACAAGCTAGAAGAGAGTGAACCCCAATATTTAAAGCCCTGAAAGAGGAACTTTCAGCCAAGAATACAATACCCTTCAAAGCTATCCTTCAAGTATGAAGGAGATATAAAAACATTCACAAATACAAAAAAGATGAGAGAATTTATCATCAGAAAGCCCCCACTGCAGGAAATACTAAAGGGGGTTTTCCAACCAGATTTATAGAATAAAACAAAACAAAATCATAAGTAACAGATCCACCAAGAACACAATAAAACCAAATATATACTGTGACAACAAAAGAAAAAAAGGGGGGAGAGGATGGAGATTAACAGTAGCAAAGGACAATGAAGTGCATAAATACTCATAAGAGAGGGTACTACAATGAATATGGTAGGTGCCCTTTTCATTACTTAATGGTAACCACCCTCGAAAAAACCACCACAAAAACACTTGACTTAAAAAAGGTAGCAACAGAGGAAAGAAGTATGGAATACAAACAAACAAAAACAAATGATAGAAAAACAAAAGAGAAGAATCAAACAAGATACAAAATTAAAAGAAAGCAATTTATAAAATGGCAATAAGTAACCCACAAGTGTCAATAATTACACTAAATGTAAATGGATTAAACTTATCAATAAAAAGACACAGAGTAGCAGAATGGATTAAAAAAGAAAATCCAACTGTATGCTGCCTACAAGAAACACATCTAAGCAACAAGGATAAAAACAAATTCAAAGTGAAAGGCTGGAAAACAAGACTCCAAGCAAACAACATCCCCCCAAAAAGCAGGTTTAGCAATACTCATATCTAATAATGCTGACTACAAGACAGAAAAAGTACTCAAGACAAAAATGGTCATTTCATAATGACTAAGGGGACACTGAATCAAGAAGACATAACAATCCTTAATATATATGCACCAAAATAAGGAGCACCAAAATATATAAGACAGCTACTTATTGACCTTAAAACAAAAACTGACAAAAATACAATCATACTTGGAGACCTCAATACACTGCTGACGGCTCTAGATCGGTCATCCAAACAGAGAATCAATAAAGATATATTGGCCTTAAATGAAATACTAGAACACCTGGATATGATAAACTTCTACAGGACACTTCATTCCAAAGTGACAGAGTATACATTTTTCTCTAGTGTACATGGAACATTCTCAAGAATTGACCATATGTTGGGCCACAAAGACAATATAAGCAAATTTAGAAAAATTGAAATTGTACCAAGTATATTCTCTGATAATAAAGCCATGAAACTAGAATTCAACTGCAAAAAAGAGGGGGAAATACCCATAAAAATGTGGAAACTAAACAACATACTTCTAAAAAATGAATGGGTCAAAGAAGAAATAAGCGCAGATATCAAAAGATATATACAGACAAATGAAAATGACAATACAACATATCAGAATCTCTGGGATGCAGTAAAAGCAGTAATGAGAGGAAAGTTCATATCACTTCCGGCCTATATGAACAAACAAGAGAGAGCCCAAGTAAACCAGTTAACTTCACACCTTAAGGAACTAGAAAAAGAAAAACAAAGACAACCACAAACCAGCCTAAGAAAAGAGATAATAAAAATCAGAGCAGAAATAAACAAAATAGAGAACAGAAAAACTATAGAAAAAATCAATAAAACAAGGAGCTGGTTCTTTGAAAAGATCAACAAAATTGACAAACCCTTGGCAAGACTCACCAAGGAAAAAAGGCACAGGACTCAAATAAATAAAATCCAAAATGAAAGAGGAGAAATCACCACAGACATCATAGATATACAAAGAATTATTGTAGAATACTATGAAAAACTATATGCCACCAAATACAACAATCTAGAAGAAATGGATAAATTCCTAGAACAATACAACCTTCCTAGACTGAGTCATGAAGAAGCAGAAAGCCTAAACAGACCAATCAGCAGGGAGGAAATAGAAAAAAACTATTAAAAACCTGCCCAAAAATAAAAGTTCAGGCCCAGACGGTTATAATAGTGAATTCTATCAAACATTCAAAGAAGACTTGGTTCCTATTCTACTCAAAGTCTTCCAAAAAATTAAAGAAGAAGAAGCAATACTTCCAAACACATTTTATGAGGCCAACATAACCCTCATACTGAAACCTGGAAAGAATGGCATAAAGAAAGAAAACTATAGACCAATATCTCTAATGAATACAGATGCTAAAATACTAAACAAAATACTGGCAAATTGAATAGAACAACATATTAAAAAAATAATACATCATGATCAGGTGGGATTCATCCCAGAATCTCAAGGATGATTCAACATACGTAAAACGGTTAATGTAATACATCATATCAACAAAACAAAACAAAAAAACCACATGATCTTATCAATAGATGCAGAAAGGCTTTTGATAAAATACAACACAATTTTATGTTTAAGACTCTCAACAAAATGGGTATAGAAGGAAAATATCTCAACATCATAAAGGCCATATATGATAAACCATCAGCCAACATCATATTAAATGGCATAAAACTGAGGACTTTCCACCTTAAATCAGGAACAAGACAGGGTTGTCCACTCTCTCCACTCTTATTTAACGTGGTGCTAGAAGTTCTGGCCAGAGCAATCAGACAAGACAAAGAAATAAAAGGCATCCATATCGGAAAAGAAGAAGTAAAGGTATCACTTTTTGCTGATGATATGATCCTATACATCAAAAACCCGAAGGACTCCACAAAAAGATTACTAGAAACAATAAACCAATACAGTAAGGTCACATGATACAAAATTAACATACAAAATTCCATAGCCTTTCTATATGCCAACAATGAAATATTAGAAAACGAACTCAAAAAAATAATCCCCTTCATGATTGCAACAAAAAAAATAAAATACCTAGGAATAAACATAACAAAAGATGTAAAGGATCTATATAACGAAATCTACAAAGCATTGTTAAAAGAAATAGAAAAAGACACAATGAGATGGAAAAATATTTCTTGTTCTTAGATAGGAAGAATAAATATAATCAAAATGGCCATATTACCCAAAGCAATATATATATTTAATGCAATGCTCATCAAAATTCCTATGACATTTTTTAAAGAAATGGAGCAAAAAATCAGCATATTTATATAAAACTATTAAAAACCCCGAATACCCAAAGCAATCCTAAGGAAAAAGAATGAATCTGGGGGCATTACAATACCTGACTTTAAACTATATTATAGGGCCACGATAATCAAAACAGCATGGTATTGGCAGAAAAATAGACACTCAGACCAATGGAACAGAATAGAAAGCCCAGAAATAAAACCACATATATATGGTCAAATAATCTTTGATAAAGGAACCAACAACACACAATGGAGTAAAGAAAGCCTCTTCAACAAGTGGTGTTGGGAAAACTGAAAAACCACATGCAAAAGAATGAAACTCGACTACAGCTTGTCCCCGTGTACTAAAATTAATTCAAAATGGATCAAAGACCTAAATATAAGACCTGAAACAATAAAGTACATAGAAGAAGACATAGGTACTAAACTCATGGACCTGGGTTTTAAAGAACATTTTATGAACTTGACTCCAATGGCAAGAGAAGTGAAGGCAAAGATAAATGAATAAGACTACATCAGAATAAAAAGGTTTTGCTCAGCAAGAGAAACTGATATCAAAATAAACAGACAGCCAACTAAATGAGAAATGTTATTTTCAAACAACAGCTCAGATAAGGGCCTAATATCCAAAATTTACAAAGAACTCATAAAACTCAACAACAAACAAACAAACAATCCAATAAAAAAATGGGAAGAGGACATGAACAGACACTTCTCCCAGGAAGAAATACAAATGGCCAACAGATATATGAAAAGACACTCATCTTCATTAGTTATTAGAGAAATGCAAATCAAAACTACAATGAGATACCACCTCACCCCTGTTATATTAGCTATTATCAACAAGACAGGTAATAGCAAATGTTGGAGAGGCTGCGGAGAAAAGGGAACTCATGCACTGTTGGTGGAACTGTAAAGTAGTACAACCATTATGGAGGAAAGTATGGTGGTTCCTCAAAAAACTGCAAATAGAACTACCTTATGACCCAGCAATCCCTCTACTGGGTATATACCCCAAAACCTCAGAAACATTGATACGTAAAGACACATGTAGCCCCATGTTCATTGCAGCACTGTTCACAGTGGCCAAGACATGGAAACAACCAAAAAGCCCTTCAATAGAAGACTGGATAAAGAAGATGTGGCACATATACACTATGGAATACTATTCAGCCATAAGAAATGATGACATCAGATCATTTACAGCAAAATGGTGGGATCTATATAACATTATACAGAGTGAACTATGTAAATCAGAAAAAAACAAGAACTACAAGATTCCATACATTGGTGGAACATAAAAACGAGACTAAGTGACATGGACAAGAGTGTGGTGGTTACCAGGGGTGGGGGGAGGGAGGACGTGGGAGGGAAGGAGGGAGAGAGCTAGGGGGAGGGGGAGGGGCACAGAGAAAACTAGATAGAGGGTGACAGAGGACAATCTGACTCTGGGTGAGGGGTATGCAACATAATTTAATGACAAGATAACCTAGACATATTTTCTTTGAATATATGTACCCTGATTTATTAATGTCATCCCATTAACATTAATAAAAATTTATTTTTTAAAAAAAAACTTTATCCTTTGTGTTATAAGGGATAAAACACAGTGTGCCAGGGCCAGTTCAGGAAGAAAATATTAGTGTGGCAAAAAAAGAAGAAAAAAAAACAAGAAGAAACAGACTTATTGAGAAACACTCCAGTTAGATACCACCATCTGGATTACATATTGGGACATGCTTGGTCCACAGAACACACTATATCCCAAAACCAGGTTTCCATAAGCAAACTCACATGTAATTCAGTGGTGATTCACTGCATACAAATATGTGTTGCACAGGTGCTTCCTGGACGGAAGCTGCAGGAGATGCTTTGTAAGAGGCCTGATCTTGCACACCAAGAGAGGCCAGATTGGGTGATGTGCAGAAATATGCAAATTGTGTCCAACATAACAAATTCAAAGTGGGGGAGATCAGCATCTGCCAGGAAACAGAGCCTGCCTGTGTAAGGGCAGACACCTGAAAACACAAGACACTCAGGACCTTATTTTGTCTGTAAAAAAGGCATAGGAGGTGACAACTGTGTCCAGGCCCTGCCAGGCTGTTTTCCAGATCTGTTTCCTATTCTCTCTGTGTGATCTCCAGCACAACCTTCAGGCTTTTTGACATAAAACAGTTTGTTTACCACCCAATATTGTCAGTCATGGTCACTGAGGAAGATCAAAACGTGCTCAGCCACATAACCAACATGAAGGTGAGCCTGGGGAGGAAGAGAGGTTGCCTAAATGAACGATTTATGAAGACTGAAAACCACAGGTATCCTGGAAAGAGATTTCACCTTCCTCATCTGCTTTTTCCTGCAGATGTAGGAAGTGAATGTGTGCTGCAAGATTATGCTGTTCTTTCGCAGTGATTCTTACTTTTGAAATAAAGTGATTGTGAAGGAGTACCTTGTTACCATCAGCGTTAATAATGGTGCCCTGTGAGAGTGCTGGAAATTGGTGAGTTGATAAAAGTGATGAGTCCCCTTCTCACTCCTTGTCCTCCTGCAGGATACAAGGCCCTTCACACCACACGCATGGAGTGGAAAGAGCACTATCCACAAGAGTTTTGCTTCCTCAGGCACCACAACAGTGATCTTAACTTCTTCCACTGGTTGTCTGACAAGAGCTTGCCAGGATCTTGCTGGATTGCTGAGGTGGGGCTTCAGTGGAAAGAACAAGGGAAAACTTGGTGTGTTCTGCATCTGCATAAGATGGCAGTCAGTCCCCTGGCTCTCCTAATCTTTCCTGTGTCCTTCACGAGATAATCAGTAAGGACCTGTGGTCCAATCCCCTGAGGTACTGCCAAATGATGATGGCACTAGGACAGGAATTGGAGAGGAGGAGTGGTGAGGATACCCTGGACAGGCCAAAAACAGTTTGTTTCAGGCAGCTGGCATGTTTCTTTCATACTTAATTTGGGGGAATGCCACATGTGCCACCATGTCTCAAGGATATCAGGATTATGCAGTGAGTCTGGACAATGGTCGTGCAAATCAGGTAGTGGTTAGGGCACTTTTAGGAATTTGAATGTGTCAGCCTGTCCAAAGTCACTCACAATGAAAGCTCACTCACTTAGTCCTAGGGTTTGAACTTCCAACCAGGACACCAACACATTCTCAGGCTTGCCCATCACCCTGTCACAAGTGATTGTGGTAATGATCATCATTGCACCCTGTGCAAAATGGTATTGGCACAATTGTGATGTGAAGGCTAACCCTGCGTGCCTTTACTATCCTCTCCAGAGCATCACAGTTATGTTTGAGGTACTTATGGATCTCCATAGTGTTTCATGGCCATCCTGAGGACAGTAGTCAGAAGACAAAGGTTTTGGAGTCAAAGAGTTGTAGGTATACCAATGAAAGTATAACTGTAAGTGCACTGTGTTCAGGCCTAGCTCTCAGAGGATACCATGAGTATTAGGGATCATTGTCCTTTAAATGCACTTCAGTAACATTGCATGTAAAAACCTTGCTCAGATTAAACAGTGTTCTCAAGCAACCATCTTCCTCCTACACAGGAAATGAGTAAAGACAGTAGTAGAGCTGAAGCATTCCAAGAAGGGCACATCAAAGATCCCAGAACAAGGTGAAAAAAGAAATAAATCAAATCAACTGTGTGGGTAAGCGTGTTGTGTGTGTAAGTGTTTGGGTGAAACTGTGAAAGGTTTCCTGTTGGCTACCTGAGATTTTCCAGTCCTTGGGTTTTTGAGCTCATAGGATAGAAGACAGCTGTATGTTAAGCCCTGGGTTCACAAGAGAAGTTGTCCTCCTTGTTAGTTATGTGAAGCCACAGTAACCACAGAAACTTAGGTGGAAGCGTGAAGGTACATTTTATGGTTGGACCAAATGTCGTTCATCTCCTTGGTGGGGAGAAACAACACCTGAGGGCTGGGGTTTAGATCCACGTGCAGAAAGGTGGGGGAGGCAGGCCTGTAGTAGAGGTGGGGATAGGAGCTGAGACTTATTGGAACATGGTAATGATAATGCCCCACATTGTGCAGATGTTTTTGGTGGAGGCATAAAAAGCCAGAAAGATGTTATAAAACCAGAGTCCTCCCTGACACTTTCACACAACAAATATGCACACACTCATTCTCACAGTGAGGTTATGCAGAGCTGCTTTTCTCAGACCATGGACCTGACTTTGTTTTTTTGAAAAATTTAAGGATTTTGTCACCAGAACTCTATTCAGTGAATGCCTGAATACATAAAAAACACACCAGCATTACAACCGTCTGACAAATACTCCAATGGGAGTGTGCCATTCTCCAGAGATGCTGTGTGGCAGCATGCTAAAAACAGCAGCAGCTGTTCTTTCCTTGGGCTTCTCAGTGTGCCGAGCATCAAGTCTAAAGAAAGACACAGACTTCAGTCTATTAATTCAGAAGTAGAGAGTTGGCCAGCATGTGGAGTTCAAGGTTTGATTCGGGGACAGGATGCACAGAGGTTGCACCCATTAGGTTCTGGATCCCTACACTAAATTCTCTCAGTCTTACTCCAACCTCCTCTTTCTCTGCCATTCTGGATGACTTGCAAGGCCTCTTGGAAGAACTTGTCCTTGAGGCCTTACTATGTCTTTCTGGCATCACTGCAGGCACTGAAATACCTTAACTGCTGAGCTGTGGAGCAGCGGCCACTAATGGGCACAGCATCATTCGGTATGGGGCTTGCCAGGAGCATTTCAGTCAGAGATTTTGCAGGAGATTGTTTTGCTGCAATTCTGTTTCTCTGTAATTTTCCCCCTAAGGAATGGGAAAGAAAATGAGACACACAACATATAATAGGAATTTTCCTAAAAACAGGTCAGGAGTCAGAAAGATGCTTCACTAGTGAGAAACTGTCTGGAAGAACATATTTTTATGGTCAATGGGAGAATGCCACATCCCTCATGGTACACAGTGTTTTCAGGCTATCTCCTACAAGGTTCCTCTTCTGTTTCAGGTACAATGGCACTGGTACACAGGATACATAGCAGGCCATACATGTTGCCCTAATTCCAGAGGTGTGTAAGTAGAACAAATATTCTGCTTTGCTGAGTTGAAACTTCAGAGGTGTGTAGGTAGAACCAGTTTTTCAGCTTTACTGAATTAAAACTAGTCTCACTGTGGACTCTCCAAAGACTGAGATGTTGGTAGAAGTTCTGTTGGTCCTGCCTTATGATTCCCTGGGATGCATTTAGTTGTACACTGGAAAGTGGGCTTCCAGAGATGTCCAGTTGTGTTTGCACATTTGGCATACTCTAGAAAGACAATTAAAGAAAAATGAGTTGAGACCCTGAACTTTCAGAAGCAGCTGGTTGTGTTATGCTCTTGGAGAAAAACCTGAAGAGGAACACCTATGTATTTGTGGAGATCTCACTTTTTGCTTTCCTTGTGTCTGTATAGAAACCCCTGGTTTATAGGAATCTCTGGTGCCATGGCATGCATGCTCCTGACAGGCTACAAGGGAGAGCCTTTCCCTCATCTATAAAACTTTTCTGTGTTTGTCAAAATATCCAGTATTATTTTAATTAAAATATAATAAAGTGTACTCATTATTTTTTGTGATATGTAAAGTCTCTGACCATGTCTAAATGTGTTTGTTTTTAAGGCCTGGCTGAAGTTTTTGTGTAAAGAATTGAAGTTTTATTACTAGAAGGCAATCTTAAATGTCAAATTGCTTATTCTCTTTTATTTAAATTCTAGCTGCATGGTGCCCTGTTAGATTTCACCACTGAAGAAATTATTATCTTTAGTTGCTTCTTCCCCATGTCTTGTGCAATAATTAATATCTCTATAGTAAAAAACCCTTTTATTCTTATTGATAGTTAATTATCTATCTTATCTTTCTTGCTTTTATTAAAGCACTAATTTCTGGATTTTCCTGAAGTAGTCTTAATTTTGTAATTATTCACCCAGCTTTTAAATATGGAAGAGATGGCCATTTCACAGAAGATCCCTTTACTTTGTCTTTTAAAGCACTTTCAAAAACCTTATGAAGACAGCTATGAATACAGCACTGAATGGTCCAAGAAAAAGCTAAACTCTCTCTGTGAATCAAATCAGCCTACTTTTGGGATAGGATGGCCATTGACTGGAACATTTAATTTCTGGCTGGTAAGGGAAGTATGGAATATCATAAGTGAGGATCCAAGTTACCTTGATCACTTTCCATACATTGATCAATGGCTAAATTTAACAATGAATCCACCACAATAGTTAAAAGCTTGTTAAATACCAAAGGGGCTCTACGTCTTCCTAGTCTGGCCAGAGTTATATCTAGGACAGAAAGGGGATTTGAGAGAAAGAAGTAAAACTCCACTAGAAAAAAGATTATTGTGTGTATTGCAATAATGAATATGCCTGGGAATGTTTCTCATCCTCTAGGGGAAGGGCTGGAATGTAATTGATTTAGTTGAGAGAAGAGTAGAAATCAAGCCAGGACATGTAATGTGTGTTGCAAGGAGTTGGGGCTGAGGTCCAAAAGAGGCAAACCTAGGCATAATCCCTCCTGTCCCTGTCATTCTCCAGCCTCAGCCATCTCATTGCACCCAAGCAAAAGGCAAAGAGGAAATAGCAAAGCAAGAACCAAAAGAAGAGCCCTGCAGCTGTCTCTCAGCACTTGGCTAGGCTAGGGTTCAGCCTGCTGTGTGTGGAGCAACAGGGGAAGGGCACTAAAATAAGGGTGAAATAACTAAGAAAAATATAGAATAGAAACTAGTTACAGATATTCACCTACTGACCAGAAAAAGTTTTTCCTATTTGAAAAATATAGAATAGAAAAGGTATTAAAATTAGAACTTTGCTTTTGAAAAATCTTAGAGAAAAAAAAAGAATTTAGAAATTAACAAACCATGGGTGTAGACCTAGTTAGTTAATTGGCAGTTTCTAAAATTAATTTCAGCTTCAGAAGAAGTAATATAATCATAAGTAACAGAATTTAAAAGGAATAAAATTATCAGAGACAGACGCTCTGTGGGTTGGTGATGAGGGCTGGTTGCCCTCCACGAGTGCCTAAATTCAAAACATAGATATTAGAAATTCAAATGAGTAAGAAGATACTACTCAAGACCAGTGGGGTTTTGGGGACCCTTAATGCCAAAGGTTAATTTGAAATCAATTAGAAAAAGATTTTACCAATAAGAAAAGAATAATTAGAATAGCAGAACTAAGAATGTATTTTGTTTGTATTCAAGTGAATAGTAGGAAATATAAGGAAGTTATAAAAAAAAAAAAACAGAAAGAGAAGTGAATTTTCCAAGGTAAACAATTAGAAATAGACTTTAATAAAATAATTGACAATTATTAGGAAAATGCTACATAGAATTTTTCCAGGTTAGCACTCCCATTCTAGTGTTGGGCTGCATTTGAGTCCATTCTCAAAGCTAGTAGGAAAGGAACCCAATATTAATTAGAAGCTAATTTAAAGATACACTGTGCCCACAGGCATGAAAAAGTTCAGGGCAAGTAAAATACTTGAAAAAAATTTCTAAAGAAAATGTACCCATCCCTTCCTTATGTAGTTTTAAAATTTACATGTTACACACATCAAACTTTAAAAGAGTGTCTTAGAAGTGCTTCCAACTTTAAGAGGTGATCAGTACCTCACCCAAGGACTGACTCTTACATGGACGCATCCACACACCATAATTCTGACAACTCCCACTGATGCCAAGGTAGAAGGAATGACCACCTGGTTCCACCATATCCAGTTAAAACCTGAAGTCCTCACAGAGGCACCCTAGTAGACAGCAGAGACTGACCCCACCAATCCTTATATGTTAACCCTGAGAAGGATAGCATGCCCTACTCCAACCACAAACCAAAAGATGGTTGGTCTATGTACTGTGAATATATGAAGAAACTTACTAAGGGCTCCCTTTTAATCAGACTTTAGGATAAAGGGAAACTAGGGTAAAAAAATGCCAACTTAATTGTCACTAAAGCTTAAAAGTTTTAAAATGAGGAGTTCTAACTTAAAGTAAAATTGTTATAAAAGACAAATAGTTTACGCAAGTTGTAAAAGATTGTGCAGTTTAGAGGGAATCAATTAGTAAAATTTGTTTCTTTAGTGAACTGTATTTATATTAATGCTGTCTTTTAAGTGTCTGTTACATGTTGTAATTTAAGAAACCTATATAACAGCGTCATGCTTATAGAATTATTTAGCCTGCCAAAATAAAAGGCTTCTTTTCTTGTACCAAGGTTCTGTATCGTAGAAAAAATATTTTCTTTGTTAGAAATGTATGTTATTTCAAGTGTGTTCTGTTAACTCTTCTTTTTATTTGCTATTTCATCACCCTGTGATGTTGGAACTTTAGCTTAAATATTAAGAATATGTAATAATTAATGTAATAATTCAGTAACTGTTAATTGATCAATGTTAAGTCACCAAACCTAGAGTGACAAATATTTCTATTTATTAGCATAAAAAAAGAATTCTCAACATAATAAGTAAAAAAGAAAACTCCAAGACATAATCCTGAACCCCCTACTGAATTCCCACTGTGGCACACTGCAATTGTTAATCAGCTAAGTGAACGGGTATATTGGTAAAAGTTACAGAGGTGAAACTGCTCTGATTTTATTTAATATTTGTTATGGAAAAATTATAGATTAAAGCCCTCATAGTTCTGCTCAAATTAAAAAGCTGGGTGCTAATAAAATGTTGCATAAGATGAATAGTTCAATTACATCTGAGTGTCAAGATAACTAGACTATTATATAGCCTAAGTGAGGAATGTCAAACATTTAAGTTTTGTGCCCAGATTAAAATGGCTAAAATATGTAAACAGAAACCTTTTTCTCTTGTACATTTAGACATGATCTGTTAAGGTACATAAAGTTACAGCATAAAAAAATTATGTTTTCTTAGATTGTGAAAGGGTTATAGTAAAGTGTATGCTTTATTTTATAAAACAGTCATTTCAGCTAGTATTTTTTACTAGATCTTTAGAAATTGAGGCATAGATAAAATAAGTATGTCTAAGGCCCTGGCCAGTTGGCTCAGTGGTAGAGCGTTGGCCTGGTGTGCAGGAATCCTGGGTTTGATTCCCGGTCAGGGCACACAGGAGAAGCACCCATCTGCTTCTCCACCCTTTCCCCTCTCCTTCCTCTCTGTCTCTCTCTTCCCCTCCTGCAGCCAAGGTTCCATTGGAGCAGGGATTGCCCGGGCACTGAGGATGGCTCTGTGGCCTCTGCCTCAGGCACTGGAATGGCTCTGATTGTGGCAGAGCAATGCCCCAAGATGGGCAGAGCATCACCCCGTGGTGGGCATGCCAGGTGGATCCCAGTCGGGTGCATGTGGGAGTCTGTTTGACTGCCTCCCCCTTTCCAACTTCAGAGAAATACATAGAAGAAAAAAAAATAAAAAAATAAGTTTGTCTAAGGTGTCAGAAGTTATTCAGGATACTGAGAAGACCCCTGCAGCTTTCTTAGACTATAGAAAGCTTACAGAGTTTATGCACTTCTAGACCTAGAGTCTCCAGAAGATACTAACGCAGTCAACTTAGCCTTTACATAGCATTCAGCTCTAGAAAATAGAAAGAAATTAATATTATATGTTTTTAAAGGGTAGATACATCAGATGCTAAAAAATCTATGCATTTTAGAAGAAATTTTGCTCCTCCCTCCCTCACATACCTTCCTGTGTTTGCCCCATAAGATGGCTGGTTAGTCAATGAAGTGTAAAGCTTCTGAATGCAGGAACAACCTAAGATAGGCACAGTTGAAATGGAGCAATCTGGAGAGGCTTAAGAGCTAACAAAGGTGGGGCTCAAATTCTCAAGCAAAGAATGCAGGACACTACTCTTCTGAAATTGTGGCCATCACCCTCTGTTCAGGGCACCTACAGGGGATGACACCATAGAAACTCTAGAAAAATCACAAAGCTGATGATACTACCAATAATGTAGCCCTAAAACCAGTGGTGTTTTAGAAAATTTTTGTAAATTTACAAGAACCCAGGTTGCCAAAGGTTTATTTGCAACAAATCAGATAAAGACTTTTCCAGGAGGAAAGGGACAACTAAGAATAAAAACAAATAATTAGAAAAGTCAGACTTAGAATCTATTAAAAAAGACATAATGTCTGACTGTTTAGTCTGTGTCCAAAAAATACTAATCAAAGTAAAGAAAATATAGAGAGAAACATGCAGAGGAAAGCATTCCCAGGTGAATATTTAGAAATGCATTTTACTAAAGTAATTGACAGGTGGTTAGAATACTTTTCTACTAAAAATAAGATAACAGTAACAGTTCTAAAAATTACTATATAAAATTATTTCCAGATTTAGCTTGCCCATTAATATTAGGTATAATAATAGACATGCATTTTTATCCAAGATATCACAGCCAATAGGAAGACACTCAATATTAATTAGAAATTATGGAGTGATGTCAGAGAAATGGTGCAGTGAGGGCTGCTCGCAAAACCTCTCTCTGAAATTTTCACAAATTCAGAAACTAGAGACAGAAAAATAATCACATGGGCATCTGAAATACACATAAATCAAACAAAGGTACAATTGGGTAAAAAGGTGGCTGAATTTATAATCCATTGTGAAGAAAATAAGATGGAAAATGGAGTATTCTGCTTTCCTCACTGACCTGAGCAATGGCTGCTTTCACTTGGAACTGAGAGAAAGAGAGAGCTGAGGGCACAAAAAAAGCTGGGCTAGGGCAGAGACATTTAAGCCAAGGAGAGAGTATGCCCATAGCTCAGCCCATATGGAGCTAAAACCAGTCACAGTACCCAGCAGAGGAGGGTGAGCAGTTGAATTGTTTATACCCATCACTTGATTGCAAGTGCAGGCAGTGTGCATATGATTCTACAGGGTGATTCGGATGTGTTTGCCCACATTCCTGGACAAAGGGGCTGTGTCAGAGACTGTAAACAGTTATCTCTGTATGGGATGTAATGAAAATCTCTGTATAATCTCGGTGCCCCAAACAGCAGTGTGTGGGATGTGCACAGAGAGCCAGCCTTCTTATTGGTATGGTTACACTGCCAGCCATACCTGCAAACAGAGCATATTCCTGTGAAAGAAAACCATAGAAGTGGTGGAGGGAAGTGCAAGCAGACAGCCTCTGAAGAGCAGATCTGCTGAGTGCTGAAGGAAGCCTGATCCATAGTCTGCTCACTGCTTTGTGGGTTTATGCTGGTGGCTCTGGCTGACAAAACCTTCTTTCCAAGGTGACTCCTTCTTTCCAAGGAGACATAGAGGAGCAACTCTATAGTTCTCCAAGTCTCTTGCTTGGCTGGCAGTTGCTGGGGCAACTTTCAGCCAGCCAGTACAGGTTAAAAAGTACAGTCCCACAGAACAGACCTCAGAATACTGTGGAAGTTGGGCGGGCTGGGCTGTAGGCTTTTCATCAAGAAAGAAGCCTGTGGAGAGCAGACCATGGAGTGTTGAGGCAAATTTAACTAGAAGCAGAAATCAGCTCACTCCCTTGCCTGCTTGAGATAATGGCTCTTGTTGACAAAGCTTTCATACACAGGGCTGTGCTTTGAAAAAACCTGAAGGAGAGACTTGGCAGCATTTAGGACTTCTTGCACTGCAGGCAGTGACTGAGGCATCATCCTACCAGCAAGTACAGATTACAAAGTGCAAAAAACCTGAGGAGACTAGACACACAGAATGCTGAGGCATAAAACACATGCCTGGAGCTCGTAGAAAGACACCTGAAAAGCAATCAGCTCAGAGCTCTGTCTGATTATGCTGGTGTATCTGGCTGGCAAAGCATTACCAAGAACCCTTCTCTGAGCAGGGATAGATGGGAAATTTGGCAGCTTATAGAGCCTCTCGCTCTCCAGGCAGTGGCAGGGGCAACTTTACAGCTGAATCCCCAGAATGCTGGTAAGAAAAGAGAGATTTAGGAAGTGGCTCAGAGAAAACAGACTCTCCCATTGTCAAAGCCTGCAAACACTGACAAGCCCCGCCTAACAATGAGATGGAGGCCTAGTTTATGTCATCACCATTGACTTTGGGTGATGGGTAGACAACATAATCAAATGCCAAAATAACCTGGAGATTTTTTTTCTGAACCTATGTACCCTGACTGATTAATGTCACCCCATTAAAATTAATTAAAAAAAAGAAACATATCAACTGCAAATCTCAACCTAAGAGTGCTACAGGGTCAGAACCTGGGGTACAGAGCCACTGTCCAAAACAGAGAGAAGAAAAAAAAGAAATAAGATAATCTCTCAAAACCATGAAAATTCTACAGTCTTTATAACATTTGACATTTTTCTTGTATTTTTATCTTTTTTCTCCCTTTTCCCCTTAATCATTTTATCCTCTTTTCATTTCACTTTCTTTTTTTATTTTAAACTTTATTCCCATACCTATTACATTTTCATTCACTTTTTTTTAGTGTTACATTCCAAAAAACTTAATTTTTTTCTTTTTTTTCCCGTTCTTTTCTCTTTTTGTTTCTTCATTTCGCTTTCACTTTTTCTCTCAATAGAATCTCAACTACAAAACATATTATTAAATTTTGGATTCAAGTTTTTTCTTTATGGCATTTTGTGTGTTTACTTAATTTTTAAATAAATTTTTATTAATTTTAATGAGGTAACATCCATAAATCAGGTTATATATGTTCAAAAAATATGCCTATATTATTCTGTCATTCAATTATGTTGCATACTCATCACTGAAAGTCAGATTACCCTCCATTACCTTCTATCTAGTTTTCTTTGTGCCCCCTCTCCTCCTTTTGCTCTTTCTCTCTCTCTTATCCAGCACCCCTGCCTTGGGTAACCACCACACTTTTGTCCATGTCTCTTAGTCTTGTTTTTTTGTTTGAACCATGTATGGACTCATATAGTTTTTAGTTTTTCTGATTTACATATTTCACTCAATATAATTAAATGTTGTAAATGATCCAAGGTCATCATTTCTAATGGCTGAGTAGTATTACTTAGTGTATATTTGCCACATCTTATTTATCCAGTCATCTATTGAATGGCTTTTTGGTTGTCTCCATGTCTTGGCCACTGTAAAAAATGCTGCAATGAACATGGAATACATGTGTCTTTACATATCAATTTCTCTAAATTTTGGTAGTATCTACCCAGAAGAAGGATTGCTGGGTCATGATATATTTCTATTTTCAGTTATTTGAGAAGCCATGATATTTACTTCCATAATGGTTGTACTACCTTATATTTCCACCAACAGTGAATGAGGGTTCCTTTATTTCTATAACCTCTCCAACACTTGCTATTACCTGTCTTCTTGATAAGAACTAATCTAACACGTGTGAGGTGGTATCTAATTGTTGTTTTGATTTGCCTTTCTCTAGTAACAAATAAAGATGAGCATCTTTTCATATATCTGTTGGCCATTTGTATTTCTTCCTAGGAAAAGAGTCTGTTCATGTCCTCTTCCCTTTTTTTTTTTTTTTTTTTTTTTTTTTGCATTTTTCTGAAGCTGGAAACAGGGAGAGACAGTCAGACAGACTCCCGCATGCGCCCGACCGGGATCCACCCAGCACGCCCACCATGGGGCGATGCTCAGCCCACCAGGGGGCGATGCTCTGCCCATCCTGGGCATCGCCATGTTGTGACTAGAGCCATTCTAGCGCCTGAGGCAGAGGCCACAGAGCCATCCCCAGCATCGGGGCCATCTTTGCTCCAATGGAGCCTTGGCTGCGGGAGGGGAATAGAGAGACAGAGAGGAAGGCGCGGCAGAGGGGTGGAGAAGTAAATGGGCGCTGCTCCTGTGTGCCCTGGCTGGAAATCAAACCCGGGTCCTCCGCATGCTAGGCTGACGCTCTACCGCTGAGCCAACCGGCCAGGGCCTCTTCCCATTTTTTAATTGAATTTTTTGATTGTTTGTTGTTGAGTTTTTTAAGTTCTTTGTATACTTTGGATAATTAGGTCCTTATCTGAGCTGTTGTTTGAAAATATCATTTTCCATTTTGTTGGCTGTCTATTTTGTTGTCAGTTTCTCTTGTTGAGCAAAAACTTCTCAGTCTGATGTAGTCCCATTCATTTATCTTTGCCTTCACTTCCCTTTCCTTTGTTGTCATATTCATAAAATGCTCTTTAAAACCAAGGTCCATGAGTTTAGTACCTATATTTTTTAATGTACTTTATGGATGCAGGTCTTATATTTCGATCTCTGTTCCATTTTGAATTAATTTTAGTACAAGGAGACAAACTGTATTCAAGTTTCATTCTTTTGCATGTGGTTTGCAGTTTTCCCAGCACCATTTGTTGAAGAGGCTTTTTTTTCTCCATTGTGTGTTGTTGGCCCCTCTATCAAAAATTATCTGACCATATATATGTAGTTTTATTTCTGGAATTTCTATTTTGTTCTATTGGCCTGAGTGTCTACTTTTCTACTTATACCATACCGTTTTAATTGTCATGGCTCTATAATATAGTTTGAAGTCAAGTATTATAATGTCCCCAGCTTCACTCTTTTTTTTTTAGGATTGCTTTGGCTACTCATGGTTTTTCATAGTTCCATGTAAATTTGATAATTTTTTCTTTCATTTCCTTAACAAATGTCATTGGAATTTTGATGGAAATTGCATTAAATTTGTAAATTGCTTTGGGTAATATGTCCATTTTGAATATATTTATTCTTTCTATGTAAGAACAAGGAATATTTTTCCATTTCATTGTATCTTTCTCAAATTCCCTTAACAATGCTTTGTAGATTTTACTATATAGGTTCTTTACATTCTATGTTATGTTTATTTCTAAGTATTTTTTGTTGTTGCAATCATGAAGGAGATTATTTTTTAGTTTGTTTTAATGTTTCATTGTTCGCATATAGCAAGGCTATGGACTTTTATATATTAAGTTTACATCCTGTGACATTACTGTATTTGTTTATTGTTTCTAGTAATCTTTTTGTGGAGACTTTGGAGTTTTCAACATATAGGATGATATCATCTGCAAAAAATGATATTTTTACTTCTTTTTTTATATGAATGTCTTTTATTTTTTTATCTTGTCTGACTGTTCTGACTAAAAATTCTAACATCACATTAAATAAGATTGGAGAGAGTAGACAACCCTGGTTTGTTCCTGATTTAAGGGGAAAAGTCCGCAGTTTTAAGCCATTTAATATGATGTTAGCTGATGGTTTATCATATATGGCCTTTATCATGTTGAGATATTTTCTTTGTATATGCATTTTATTGAGTGTCTTAAACATAAATTTGTGTTGCATTTTACCAACTGCCTTTTGTTCATCTATTGATAAACTCGTGTGTTTTTTGTGTTTTGTTTTGTTGAAATGGTGTATTACAACCCTGGCCGGTTGGCTCAGTAGAGCGTTGGCCTGGCATGCAGAAGTCCTGGGTTTGATTTCCAGCCAGGGCACACAGGAGAAGCTCCCATCTGCTTCTTCACCCCTCCTCCTCTCCTTCCTCTCTGTCTCTCTCTTCCCCTCCCACAGCCAAGGCTCCATTGGAGCAAAGATGGCCCGGGTGCTGGGGATGGCTCTGTGGCCTCTGCCTCAGGTGCTAGAATGGCTCTGGAAGCAACAGAGTGACACCCCATAGGGGCAGAACATCGCCCCCTGGTGGGCATGCCGGGTGGATCCCATTCGGGCGCATGCGGGAGTCTGTCTGACTTCCTCCCGGTTTCCAGCTTCAGAAAAATTAAAAAAAAAAAAAAAAAAAAGAAATGGTGTATTACATTCACCGTTTTACATATGTTGAACTATCCTTGAGATTCTGGAATTAATCTCAGTAGATCATGATGTATTATTTTTTTAATATGTTATTCCATTCAATTTGCTAGTACTTTGTTCAGAATTTTAGCATTTGTATTCATTATAGATTGGTCTGTAATTTTCTTTTTTTGTGATGTCCTTGCCAGGTTTTGGTATGAGGGTTATGTTGGACTCATAAAATGTTTTTGGAAGCATTGCTTCTTCTTTAATTTTTTGATACACTTAGAGTGGAATATAAACCAATTCTTCTTTGAATGTTTGATAGAATTCACTTGTATAACCGTCTGGGCCTGTACTTTTTTTTGGGCAGGGAGGTTTTTAATAAATTTTTCTATTTTCTCCCTGCTAATTGGACTGTATAGGCTTTCTACTTCTTCATGACTCAGTTTAGGAAGGTTGTATTGTTCTAGGAATTTATCTATTTCTTCTAGATTGTTAAATATTTTGACATATAGTTTTTTGTAGTATTCTACAATAATTCTTTGTATATCTATGAAGTCTGTGCTGGTTCCTTTTTTTTCATTTTGGATTTTGTTTATATGAATTTTTTCTTTTTATTTTTTTTGGTACGTCTTGCCAAGGGTTTGTCAATTTTGTTTATCTTTTCAAAGATTCAGCTCCTGGTTTTGTTAATTTTTTCTATACTTTTTCTGTTCTCCCTTTCATTTATTTCTGCTCTGATTTTTATTATTTCCATTCTTTGGCTTGTTTTGCATTTTCTGTGTTCTTCTTTTTCTAGTTCCTTAAGGTGTGCAGTTAAGAAGTTTACATGGGCTCTTACTTGTTTGTTCATATAGGCCTGAATTGATATAAACTTCCTTCTTATTACAGTTTTTGCTGCATCCCAGAGATTCTTAAATATTGTATTGTCTTTTTCATTAGTCTGTATATATCTTTTGATCTCTGCGCTTATTTCTTCTTTGACCCATTCTTTTTTTAAAAGTATGTTGTTTAGTTTCCACATTTTGTGGTTTTTTTCCCTCTTATTTGCAGCTGAATTCTAGTTTCAAGGCTTTATAATCAGAAAATATGCTTGGTACAATTTCAATTTTTCTAAATTAGCAGATGTTATTTTTATGGCCAACTTATGGTCAATTCTTGAGAACATTACATGTACACTAGATAAAAATGTATATTCTGTTGTTTTGGGATAAAATGTCCTGTAGATGTCTATCATATTTTGTTGCTCTAGTTTTGTTTAAGGCTAATACATCTTCATTGATTTTATGTTTAGATGAATGATCTAGAACCATCAGTGCTCTACTGAAGTTTCCGGTATGATTGTATTTTTTTCATGTTTTGTTTTTAGGTCAATAAGTAGCTGTCTATATTTTGATGCTCCTTGGTTTGGTCCATATATAGTAAGACCTGGTATGTCTTCTTGAATCAGCATCCCCTTAATCATTATGAAATGACCATTTTTGTCTGATTACTTTCACTGTCTTTTAGTCAGCATTATTAGATATGAGTATTGCTACACCTTCTTTTTTTTAAGGTTATTTGCTTGGAGTATTTTTTTTCAGCCTTTCATTTTCAATTTGTTTTTATCCTTGTTGCTTAGATGTGTTTCTTGTAGGCAGCACAAAGTAGGATTTTTTTAATCCATTCATCTAATTTGTGTCTTCTTAATTGTAATTATTGACACTTGTGGGTTTTTTATTTCCATTTTATAAATTGCTTTTTTAAGTTTTGTATCTTGTTTGATTTTCTCTTTTGATTCACAATTATTTGTTTTTGTTTGCTTGTATTCCATACTTCTTTCCTTTTTTGCTATCTTTTTTAATTCATGTGCTTCTGTGGTTGTTTTATCAGGGGTGTTTACCATTAATAGTGAAAAGAGTACCTGCTATCTTCATTTTAGTACACTATCTAATGAGTGTTTCTCCACTCCATTGTATTTTACTACTGTAATTCTTCATCTTCTCCCCTTTTTTAAATGTTTTTATTGTCAAAGTTTAAATGGTTTAATTCTGTTTCTGGTGTAGCTTTTACTTGTGATTTTGTTTTGTTATGTTCTATTTGGTTGGAAAAACCCCCTTAGTATTTCCTGGAGTGGGTGTATTCTGATGATAAATTTTCTCATCTTTTCTGTATCTGTGAATGTTTTTTTTTTCCTTCTTCATATCTGAAAGATAGCTTTGATATGTATAGTATTTTTGGCTGAAAGTTTCTTTTTATCAGGACTTTAAATACTGGGGTCCAATTTCTTCTAGCTTACAGAGTTTCTGCTATGAAGTCTGATGATAATCTAATAAGCCTTTCTTTATATGTTGTATTCTTTTTTTCCCTGGATGACTTGAGAAGAATTTCTTTATCATTGGTTTGTCCAATTTTATTATGAAGTGCCTTGGAATAGGTTGTTGCAGGTAGGAAAACTTGTTTTTCTGTTTGCTTCTTGAATTTGAGGTTTTAGTTTGTTCCACAGGCTTGAGAAGTACTCATTTATTATTTGATTGAATATGTTCTCCATTCCATTTTCTCTCTCTTCTTCTTCTGATATACTTATTATTCTTATGAAAGTCTTTTTGATGAAATCAAAAAATTTCTGCAGGGCTTTCTTATTTGTTTAAATTTTTGAGTCTCTCTCTTCTCTCTATTGTGCCTCAAGTTGTTTGTGTTCTATGTTACTAATCCTACCTTGTATCTGGCCTGTTTTATTAGCTAAGCTTGTTACCTAATTTTTCAGTTCATGAATTGAGTTTTTCATATCTGTTTGATTTCTTTTTATAGTTTTTATTTCCTTGGTAATATATTCTTTGTGTTTATTGAACTATTTTCTGACTCTCTAAATTGACTTACTGTGTTTTATTGATATCTCTGAGTATTTTTTAGTATTTCTATTTTATGTTCTCTTTTATTTAGCTCCAAGTTTTCCAATATGTTAAATTTTTTTCTCAATAGATTTTTTCTCATCAATATGTGCTACATGATTGTGTTTTGTATCAATGATATTCAATTTCCTTTTTCTTTCTTTTTTTTTTCTGTATTTTTTCTGAAGCTGGAAACGGGGAGAGAGAGACAGACTTCCGCATGCGCTCGACCGAGATCCACCTGGTACACCCACCAGGGGCGATGCTCTTCCCACAAGGGGGCAATGCTCTGTCCCTATGGGGCATCACTCTGTTGTGACCAGAGCCACTCTAGCGCCTGGGGCAGAGGCCAAGAAGCCATCCCCAGCACCCGGGCCATCTTTGCTCCAATGGAGCCTCAGCTGCAGGAGGGGAAGAGAGAGACAGAGAGGAAGGAGAGGGGGAGGGGTAGAGAAGCAAATGGGCGCTTCTCCTGTGTGCCGTGGCCAGAAATTGAACCCGGGACTTCTGCACGTCAGGCTGACCCTCTACCACTGAGCCAACCGGTCAGGGCCTAATTTCCTTTTTCTTAATGGCATCTGAGGTTGGTTTTGTGGATAGAACAAATGAGAACTAATAAAGAATAAAAAGTAAAAAAATGCAAATAAATTTGTATTTTTATTTTCTTCTTTTTTTCCCTTAAAATAATATTTTGATAAACTGTGAATTACATTGTACTAAATGGTAGAAGAACTACATATAACAGAGGGCCTGTGTTGGGAAGAAGTGAAAGAGGGGCAAAAAAAGGAAGTAAGGGCCCAGAAAATGCAAAAATTTTTTGGGTCAAGAATAAATTCATTTGTATTTAAGTGATGGTTGACTGAGAGATATAATGAGAGGGATAACTGAAAATGAAAAAAATATTACTATTGAATTAAGTAGAGCAAAAGCTAGATAGAATGGAGAGCCAGGGTTGGGGGGAATGTAAATGTAAAAAGTGAAGTTAAAAGCACCCAAAATTCCACAAAGAAAAATTTGAGTCCCAAATAAATAATTTATTTATGTGTGAGGATTGAATGAAATAAAAATAAAGAATATACAAAGAACCAAATAGAGAGAAATAAAAAAGAGAAAAGAAAAAAGAAGAGAAAAGAAAAATAAATAAGAGAGAGAGTTAATGGTTTCAGAATGTAAGCCTCTTAGAGAGAAAGAAAAAAAGAATTTAAAAAATGGGGAATGGAACACTTATGGTAAATGTAGTTCAAGAGGAAAAAAAAATAAGATGGGCAGAAAATAAAAGGACAAATATGGAAGAAAAAAATAAAGAGAAGAAGATGAAAGAAAAAAAGTGGAAAAAGTTATAAAGTCTGTGAATTATTCTTGATTTTGAGAGGTTATCTTCTTCCTTTTTCTTTCTTCTCCCTCTTCATTGTCAGGGACTCTATATCCCAGGCTCTGCCTCTGTGGCATGCTTATGTATAGATTTGCAGTTGATGAGTTTCTATGGCAATGTCATTGATTCGACTTCAGTGTTGTTGTAGTCAGGGCTTGTTAGCCATTGCAGGCTCCAAGAATGAGAGAGTCCGTTTTTTTTCAGAGCCTCTCTCCCAGTATCTTATTCCTGAATAAGCAGGCTGATGATCCAGCTATGAGGGAGCCACTGACTCTGCCTGGAGAGTAAGAGACTCAAAGAGCTGGCAAATTCCCACTATATCCCCACTCAGTGCAGGGCTCTGGGTGAAGCTCTGTCAGTCACAGCCACCAGTGTAATCAGGTGGAGCTGGGAGCCAATTGCTCTCAAGGTGCCTTTTTATGAGCTTCCACGTGTGTCAAGTATGCCTTAGCACTCTGTGGAACCACTCTCCTTAGGCTTTTTGTACTTTGTAAACTGTTTTAGCTGGAAATAAGAAGCCCTAGTTGCTGCCTACAGAACAGTTGTTCTTAAAAGCTGCCAAGGCTTTCTTTTAAATATATAGCCCTGAGTATGAAAGCTCTGCCAATCAGAGCCACCAGCCTAATCAGATAGGGGGTTTGATGACTTCAGTTCAGTTTCCCTGGCATATCTAGTTAAATTTGCCTTAGAGTTCCATGGTATTGCTTTCTGCAGTCTTCTTTCTTGTAAAAAAGCCTACAGCCTAGCCCAGTGTTTCCCAGCCTTTTTTGTGCCATGCCCCACCTTAACCTTTCTAAAATTTTTATGTCCCCCGCTATGTAACATACATAATTTTTAACATTAAAAAATTGATTTGTTCACTTAATAAATATAAATGATAGGTTCTAGGAAGAAATCACTATGAAATCGTTAACAAAACACAGTAAGTAAAATTTCAAAACATATAATGAAAAACAGAAATTTAAATTCCAAATAATTTTAATACAGATTTTTCTATATTAATATATTATTTTAATTTAGTGGGATCCTTGCGCTTGATGCTTGCTGCACAGAGCTTTTATATTAGGTTCCAATTTGGTTAGCTTTTATTCTCAAGTCTCTACGTTGTGTTACATCCAGCCGATTTCTTTCTTTCTTTCTTTTTTTTTTTTTTGTATTTTTCTGAAGCTGGAAATGGGGAGAGACAGTTAGACAGACCCCGCATGTGCCCAACCGGGATCCACCCAGCACACCCACAAGGGGTGATGCTCTGCCCACCAGGGGGTGATGCTCTGCCCCTCTGGGGCATCGCTCTGCCATGACCAGAGCCACTCTAGCACCTGGAGCAGAGGCCAAGGAGCCATCCCCAGCGCCTGGGCCATATTTGCTCTAATGGAGCCTTGGCTGTGGGAGGGGAAGAGAGAGACAGAGAGGAAGGGGGGGTGGAGAAGCAAATGGGCGCTTCTCCTATGTACCCTGGCCGGGAATCGAACCTGGGTCCCGTGCATGCCAGGCCAATGCTCTACCGCTGAGCCAACCAGCCAGGGCCCTATTTCTTTTTTTTTACCAGTAAATCATTTACAGCACTAAATCCACATTCAGCTAAAAATGAAGATGGAAATGGTAGCAATAGTTTTCTTGCACATTTGGTTGAATTTGGGTATTTGATTTCTGTTTCCTCACAAAGCCATGCCATCACTCCTTTGCTATTAAATAAAGCTTTAACTGACTCATCATTTTGCAATTCTGCGAGTTCTTCTTGATACTGCATAGTTGATATATCAGACAAATCCACTAACATTGGCTGCATCATCCATGTTGGGAAATCAATTTGTTTTAAATCAGAAAATCTTTCTTTTAAATCAGCCGATAGAATATTCAAATGATTGACAATAACAAGTAAAGTGGTATCAGTTACTTCACATTTTTGGAGCCAATGAAACTGTTTAAAGTTTTTGTTGTTAATATTTTTCTGACATAACTCAATATTGGTAATGAAACCAAATATCTTTGCTTTTGCATCGACAAGAGTTTAATTTGTTCCTTGAAGTTGCTTATTTAATATATTTAGTTTTTCAAAGATATCGGCTAAATAACTCACAAATGCTTTACCATCTATTATTAACAGATTCTTCATTTCAGGCTTGTTGCTTAAAAAATCACTAAGAGTATCAAACAGTTCCATAAATCTTTTCAAACAGTTTCCTTTAGATAGGCATCTTACTTCAGTATGAAGTAAAAGTCTCACCTGGTCTTCATTTTGTTCTTCACAAAATAGCTTGAAAAGATGCTCACATTTGGCACTAGCTTTAATAGCATTAACACACTTTATTACTGTATGTAATACTTCATTCAGAACAGGTGAGATGTATTTAGCTACCAAGTTTTCCCTATGAATAACACAATGCACAAGAATCATTTCTGGATTCGCATCTTTCATCAATTTTAAGCAGCCATTTTTCTTGCCCATCATATTGGGAGCACCATCTGCAGCACAGGATGTTATATCTTTCATTGGTATATCATTGACATCTAAGTAGTTTTTTAGCTTATTATATATATCTTTGGAGGTAGTGGTGCTTTCTAATCTTTTACAGAACAGCATTTCTTCAGCAAAATGTCCTTTATCAATATATCTTACATAAGTTATCAATACTGCCTCACTGTCTCTCAAAGTTGATTCATCCATTTGCAAGGAGAATTTTCTTGTTTTCAGCTTTTCAATAAGTTGTTTTCAATATCCTCACTCATTTCGTCTATTCTTCTGCTAACATTATTGTCACTGAGTGGCATAGCTTTTACATCTTTGTCATCTTTTTCAAGAACCGTTTTAAGAAATGCTGATATTGATGGTTTTATTAAATTCTCTCCTATACTGTGACTTTCTCCAGTTTTAGTGATGAATAAAGAAATTTGATAATTAGCCTCAAGAGCACGATTATTAGTTGAAGTATGAGCAGTAAATAGAGACTTTAATGTTGTTCTTTTTTCAAAATTTTTCTTTAAACTTTTAAAGTAACTCAAATCTGAATTAATATGAGCACTATGTTTTGCCTTCAAATGCGCCTCAAGACGACCTCATTTCATTGATTCGTTGGTCAAGCATTGCTGGCATAAAAGACAAAAAGGAATCCTTTCATCGTGAACAGCGAGTATGAACCCAAATTTTAAATATTCCTCCAAATATTGACGAGTTTTTTCTTGCTTGCACCACTCATTTTACTATGGGCTATGGGAAATAAAAATAAAATCAATTAAAAACTAATATTAAAATATGTGTTAAAATATATTCAATGGCCCTGGCCTGTTGGCTCAGCGGTAGAGCGTCGGCCTGGCGTGCGGGGGACCTGGGTTTGATTCTCGGCCACGGCACATAGGAGAAGCACCCATTTGCTTCTCCACCCCCCCTTCCTTCCTCTCTGTTTCTCTCTTCCCCTCTCGCAGCCAAGGCTTCATTGGAGCAAGGATGGCCTGGGCGCTGGGGATGGCTCCTTGGCCTCTGCCCCAGGTGCTACAGTGGCTCTGGTCACGGCAGAGCGATGCCCCAGAGGGGCAGAGCATCGCCCCCTGATGGGCAGAGAGTCACCCCTGGTGGGCGTGCCAGGTGGATCCCGGTCGGGCGCATGCAGGAGTCTGTCTGACTGTCTCTCCCCGTTTTCTGCTTCAGAAAAATACAAAATATATATATTTTGTGACATAGAGTAAACGTATACTAAAAATTCATATTTATTTAAATGTATATAACACATTTACTACACTACCACCGCAAATTAAAAGGTATCTATATTTTTTCCACTTGACAAAATTTTCTGGAAAGTTATGCTTCTAAAATTAAAATTGTCATGCATGCACTATTATAGCCCCGATAATATTTATAAAATATTAGTGCTTTCTAGCCCCAATGCAAGAAGTACTTAATAAAGAGTTTTATATTGATAAAAATAAAATCAAATACTTACCAGTTATATCTATACAATATATATATGTATATTTATTAAATCAATGAGCTTTTACAACAGTTTTGACTGACACTTACTTCAAATTAACACCAACTGAATGATGTGAAACACTACAGAAGTTGCGATGGGCCAATTAGCTGAGAATAACTGCGTTTTTTAGCGAGTTTTTAAAATGTCCGGGGTTCCCCGCGGCAGACGGCATGCTCCGTGGTTAACCCAGGACGAAGTTTACTTGACGACGCCAATCACCTAGTTGATATTTTGGTCTGGTCAAACAAAATTATACTTAATAATTATTTACCGCAATTATTTAAGAATTGCATTTTTTGTTAAATTTGGCACCGATATCTAGTATTGCATTTAAATGGCCTGGGGCGAAAGAGTTAAAGTCGTGTCGAATCCATTTTCAAATTGCCCCCCTTAACTATCGAATTGCCCCCCTGTGGGGCATGGGCCCCACATTGGGAAACACCAGCCTAGCCTGTCTAACTTTTGTAGTGTTCTGAGAGATTAGTTCCATGGAAATGTGTTTTTCACCCTGTATGGGCTGACAGAAAGTTGCCCCTGCCCCTACATGCATAGCAAGGAACACTAAAGAATATCATGCCTCTTGTATTTGATCACTGAGCTGAGAGAGATCTTGTCAGTTAGAGCACATAATATAGTTGGGAGGTGAGCAGACTGTGGGTTAAGCTAATTTCAGAGTTTGGATTCACAGATCTGCTTTAGAGACAGACTGCAAGCTGCTTGCATGCCCCTCCCCCTAGTGGTTCCATATTTTTTCATTTTTGGAATGTTAGCTTGACTGGCTGGGTGAGGCGCTCTGTCCACCCAGAGAAGTTTGGGCATAGAAAATTCACTTTCTCGGACTCCACGTGCACTGTGGTTTAGGTTGCAGGGACCACACAGAGACTCTGGTCACAGCTCATGTAGAGGCCTCTGACCCTGCCCCTTTGCCTGGGAACACAGGCAATCACTCTTTATGTACTGGAAGGAACCTCTCATATGTTATTTGCACTTTCCAACCAGAATATTAGGTCTTATGACGGCTGCCATTCGCCCGCCTTTGCCAGGGTCTGGAACAGGCATTAGCACACTTTCGTCAACTTGGATGTCTGTGGTGCAGCCCGGCTCCCTCCATGCTCCAAGCCCCCACTCTCTCTCAGTTCCAAGTGAAAGCAGCTTTTGCTCAGGTTAGTGAGGTAGCCAAAGTTTTCCATTCTCTGTCTTATTTTCTACAGTGTTGATTATATATTTAGTCAACTTTTCACTCAATCATACTTTTGTGTTCAGTTTGCGAGATTTCCAGATGTTCCAAGGATAGATTTTTCTGTCACTGGTTGAAGAACTTGTTGAAATATTGGGGAGAGGGATTGGGAGCACTCCTCATGGCACCATTTCTCTGATGTCACTCTTATTTTTATTTCTGATACAGGTAGACAATGCTTGCAGAGCTCTCTGAGTGCTTTTAATTTATGAGTCTCTCTTCTCTTTTTTCTGTAAAATCTCTAGTTTTGCGTCTTCAATTTCACTTATTCTTCCCTCTGTCTGGCTTGTTCTATTTAGTAAACCTGCTACCTCCATTTTCAGTTTAAGTTTTGAGTTCTTTATTTTTGTTTTTAAAGTTTTAACCTTCTTTAAAAGCTATTTTACTCATTAATTTGGTTTCTGAGCTAATTAATTAATTTGCCTTTTGGAGTCTTTTCACATGTCATTGCATATTTTCAGAACATCAATTTTGAATTCTGTATCCTTTACCTCCAAAGCTTCCTTGGGATTCTGTCTTTTTTTCATTCAATTTCTTCTTCCTAAATGGCATTTGAGAGTAGAATTTTTAATATCTTTAATAGAAAAACAAGTAAAAAAATTTTAAATTAAAAAATACTATAAATATATAAAAATTTTAAAACCTATGACAAGAAATAAAGAGAAATCTATTTGAAAAAGATAAAAAGTAAACAAATTAATAAAAAAACCTACAAAATATAAAAATTAAAGAAAATGAACTCAATGATGATGGGCAGTTAGTGCTGGCTTTGTATTAGCCTTCAAAAATATGTACATATGGTGTGGTTTTGGAGGCACTGTAGTGTGTGTTATGGGTCAAGTTGTATATTTCATTGAAAATTTGGTAAAACCTTGAGTTGCTACATTTTGCCATTTTGTTTTTAGTAAATATTGCATCAAAGATAAAATGCTCAAAAGACTAGAGAAATAGATACAAATATTATGGGCCAGTTTTTCTAGAGACATCAACTGTTTTAGGGTGAAGCAGCAAATCAAGAAAAAGAAAGACCTATCAATAGAAATCTGCAAGCAATAATCTTCATGTAACTACATTTTTATTTTTCCTTGTGGTCTCACCTGAGAAAGTTATATCTTGAAAAAAATGAATAAGGGGCCATATTTTTAAGGAGATAATCTAAGGGGATACCTGCATGGTGACCTCACAAAACTTGGAAACCTAAAATAACCACACAGGAATGTCTGAAATAAAAAAATTTCTAAATAAAAGCAGTTCCTGGTTGTAGTCATGTCCCAGGACCATACTTAGTGCTAATGAAAGTAAATGCTTACCTTAACTGAGCCTATTTATGACCTTTTTGTATTTAAAATAAGGTATCTAATAAGATACATTAGAAATATAATGCACTCTCCTCTAGATCCCTCAGGGTACAACTACTTAACCAGATCAGATACCAAGAATCCTTTATTGTTTTTATCATATTAATTGTTTACTGTTAACTAATATATGGTCACCAATGTATTTATGTATTGTTTTTGTTATTGCTTTTTATTTAATCCTGAGATATCCCTGCTTTTATTTTTTCTATCTTTCTAATATAACACCAATGTGTTTCATAAGACCCACTTATGTCTTCCATTTTGATTATGGTGTTTAAATTAATTGGTTAAACTGTCATTTCTCAGAGCATTTTCTTAGTTCAATGTGGTTTTTCTTCACAGCGATTGTGGACACTTTGGCTCAAATAAACTCATAAATATGTTACAAGTTTCTTCATTGTCATGACTCGCAAGGCAAAAGACACACTGGATGATATGTACAATGTGCACAGCACTGGAACTTTTAGGTGGATACGGTGCTGAGAAACAGCACATCTGCATATTTATTGAGTTCCAAAAGTCATAGCTCAGCAATTAAAACTATAAAGTTACACAATTTCTTCTTTTCATCCATTTTATCCCAACTCTGCAAATCTACAGTTTCTTTTCATGAACAAGGACACAAGATGAGACAGAGTCTCAGAGCTTATCAATCACAAAGTACATCTGGTTCTTACAGGCATGCCTACAAGAATTCTGCGTACATGCACTTGAGTAACCCAAGCCAGTGTCTCTCTATGGCCAACACACTCCAAGATCTCCTGTCTCTTATTAACACTTGCTCTGCTGTTAACTGCTCTTTACACTAGTGCAGAGTCATCTCCTATATAAATATTCTTACATGATTAGGTAATTTTTTTTTAAATTTGAATTCAGAAAATTAGCTGTAACAGGGTGACAGTGATGAATAAATATACATAGGTTTGGCCCTGGCCAGTTGGGTAGTGGTCAAGTGTCAGCCAGCATGTGGATGGCTGTCCAGGGTTTGATTCCAGGTCAAAATACAGGAAAGAAGATCCCAACATTTTCTCCACCACACCCACTCTTCTATCTTTCTTTTCCCCTTCTGCATACATGGCTCAATTTCAGTGAGCTGGCTCAGGCACTAAGGATGTCTCCATGGCCACTAATTCAGGTGCTAAGAATAACTGGGTTGCTTAGCAATGGAGAAAAAACCCAGTTGGGCTTGCCTTGTGGATCCTAGTTCCAGGGACTATGTGAGAGTCTGTCTCTGTGTACCCTCTTCTCAATGGATAATAATATAAAAAGTATAAAAGTTTCTGATAAACATTTCTATAATATTTGAACTGTTGATTATGCTGTATACCCATCACCCAAAGTCAAATCATTTTTAAACATTGCTTATGCTAACATTTACATGCTGTACTGCAACAGAATTCTACAAAAGCCCCCAGGATCACTTTAAATATCTGGACCTGTGCTTTGATATTATCAGGGTTGAATATGTCTTAACAGCACCTCCTCTAAAATTGATGAATTTAGGTGATCTTCTCTTGAACTCAGACCTTTCTGTTTTATAGTTAGTGGCTCGGAATTAATTTTATCTTTTAAGTGGAAATCATATATGTGTAAATAAAGTCAAAGTGTCAGAGAACCCAAGTGAAAATGCATAGAGTAATAATAATAAATGGCTGTTTCTATTTTTGGTGTTTTGAATTGGAACTACTTACCTAAGAGTCTGAGAAACAATTTTGAATAACAAAACCTAGAATCCTTAGGCTTTCTAGCACTTGATCAAATATGGCTTCCCTGATGTCTCCTTTTTTCTTTTTTCTCTCTTTCTTTTCTTTCCTTTTCTTTTTTCTTTCTTTTTTATTTGAAAATGTATTTGCTTGCTTCACCTTCTTGCAGGGCTAGTTATTTTTGTTTTGTTTCTTGTTTTTGTTTTAAATTTTTCATGTTGAAATCAATGCATCCATTTTTCTGAGCCAGGCCCACAGTGCTCTCAGCGGCCCCTGGATATCTGAGGACATTTTAAAATCCTCAGGTTGGTCAAAATCAGGTCAAGAGTGGGCCTGGTGTACAAGCTGTGGGCACAATGGGTGAGAGTGCAGCCCTACACAAATTTGGGCATGTGCCAGTGCCTGCAAGTGTGTGTACAAGTGTGTTGTGTGTGTGAGGCATGAGTACTGCAGATTCCAAGGGGAGCAGGTCAGAATATCAGATCTGGCCAGGTAATAGAGGAGCTAGGTGGGGACTGCTCAAGCCAGTGATCGTGAAGGGATCTGTGTGATTGTTGTAAAGAGGAGGCCAGAGGAGGGAGGGATGGCCTGGAGAATATTCACTGTGCATACCTCACATACCTTGCACAACCCTGAATGACAAATAAAAAATTTCTCACGGGTTTCCATCTCAATGTTTCCTGTAGCTGCAAGGTGATGACCTACTGAGTATGTGAAGTCAACATAAAAAATTCAAGCAGCTGCTCAGGGAACCCAGCCAGAGCGTCAGAAAAACAGATCCTCAATCTAGCACGAGAGTGCAGGGAACATCATACATTTGTACTCTACCCTGTATTCCTGGGAAATAAGAACAAAAAGCTGACTGACTGCTGATTTGGAGACTTGTACTTTGGTAGGTGACAGTGAGTACAGTTGCCGAGAACAGGAGCCTGATAGCCACGAATGACCATAGGTTCCATTGTCTCTCATCTTGAGTAGTTTTTCTCATGCCTGTTTTGTCAGACTTCTGACCTACATATTATGGGAGACTAGTGAGGCTTCAGGTTGGCAATATATGTAAATCTGGAGCCTAGGGAAGTTTCATGTGGATGTCCAAATTTTACAATCTGAGCTACCACCCCTGTGGTGTGGGCGCTCAACATACTGGACAAGAGCACTCATGCCTTGTGCCAGAGAACAGCATGGGCCCAGTTGGGATATTTAAGACTAGAGGTGTCTCTTACCTGAGCAAATGACAAGTTACTTAGCCCATCAACCCATCTCACTAAGCTTGAATATTTGATCACCAGTCAGGTTGCGTACAAACCCAACCAATGAGTGCAAAATCTTGTAGAACAACAAATCAACTCCCCCTTTCCCATCCTTCAGTCTTTCGCTTCCACTTTCTTTTTAATCTATTTAAATACATTTGTAACAATGACAAGAGTAGAGAAAACACCACAACTACAGTGTTCTTTGTCTTGGCAAGCCAAAATGGAGTCGCCCCTCAAAGAGGACCTGCGGGTAACTGCATACCTTGCATGAAGGCTGTGGGTGATGGCAGGTAAACCAGGATGACTGTTCCCACACATTAAATAGCTGTGAGAAGGAGGATCCTACTGTGCAGCTTTTCCAGAAAAATTTCAGTACTTGGGGTCAGTGCAATAAAGGATTTTAGCTTGTCTTCTGCTGTGCTCAGCAAGGCTGAAAAGATGTTTGGGGGTACAAGGTCAAAATCGGAGCCCGTGCCACAGCTGGCTTCTATTCCATTAGAACCCATGTGGAGGGTACAATTGCGCTTCTTCACTCTGCAGGAAGTAGGAAATGCCTGCGTTTGCTTCGTCGTTTTCTCCAGGAGACCTATTCAAGTCACGCATCTTGGGTTGGCAAATACGGGTGCTTCCATGCGTCAACAAAGGCAGAGAGAGTTTCACTCATTGCTACAGTCAACAGCATACCCAGACTTAGTCTTGTGCCCCATCACAGTCCCAGCTTCGCCGGGCACACGTGTCTCACTGCTATCCACAAAAAATGCACTGAAGAGTGAGAGGAAAGTCCAGCTCCCAATGCTCATGGTGGCCCAATGGCTGCCTGTGGCATAGGAGGTGAGGTCTTTTATGTACTAAGCTACTCTTCCTAAAGAGGGTATATTTTTTACTGAACACTCTCTTCTGCCATAACTTGATGGACACTTTTATTGGGGAGGGAAGGTAGAGACTCAAAAAAAAAAGACAGGGAGAGGAGAAAAGCGGGAGGCAGAGAGGACACTGAGCAATATTCAATCGGAATGAGCCCTTTTATGGGCATTCCTTTCTCCTGCTCTTCCAAACGTGCACACGTGCAGGCGGCTGCCCGGTGCTGCTCTGGGTTTCCCGCTGCCTCTAGGTTGGCTCTCCAGTCTCCCATAGCTCAGATTTCCTGTCCTGTCCAGAATGGCAGGTCCCAGCTTAGGTTACAAGTCACTGTGGATCAGTGGGAAAGTGATACACTGTGGGTCAGTGGAAAATGTAATTTGGTAACGGTAGGTCTCTTTGGCAGTTCGAGCTCAAACGGCAGGCAGACAGGCTCAGCAAAAGCCCAGACTTCAAGTCAGTGTGGGCTGCTCCAGCCTGCTGCGCTGCGGGTGACAGGCAGAAGGTCCCGCAAAGTGAGAAGTGGGGTGCGGAGGGCGAGGGCGGGCCACTGTCTCCTCTCTGGGCTGTGAGGAGTGGGAGGAGCCATCACAGCGTGCACAGAAGCCGGCGCCCGGCGCCCAGTCTGCACCATTCCCAGGGGGCGCTGGACTCCAGGCACAAGCGCCAGCCATGAAGCTCGGAGGAGACGTCAGCAGCAAGAACCTGAACCCTGGGGCTGACGGACAGCAGTGGGCCCCGCCCGCTTCTCTGCAGTCTGCTAGGGCCCCGTGGCTTGTGCAGCTGGGTCCTGAAAGAACGGGGAGACCCAGCAGGCATCCCCAGAAAGGTCCATCAGGTGACAGAGGCTTGGAGACCTGGTGCAGTGGGGGCTCTGGGGATGGTACAGGCTGAGGCCTGTGGGATGGCTAAGAAGCTGTCCATCACAAGAGTGAACTCTGCAGAAGCTGTGGCCATAGCGGTTCAGTGGGAAACTGTTGGGGGCAGACTTGATGCCTGACGTGGAGGGTCTTATGCCAGGGGGTGCAAAGGGAGACAGGGGACAAAATGTTGACTGCACATGAACTCGACCTGGTGGAAGAAGCAGAGGAGAAGCCAGAGGAGCAACAGCAGGCGGGGACAGGGCTGGCTGCACCGGGAGCCATGACCCCACTGGAGGCGGTAGAAGCCCTTCAGGGGCAGCTGAGCTCTGAGAGTGCCCGAGCCACCAGGGCCTACATTCGGGTGAAGCGCAAGGCTGCTCAGATTCCGAAGCCCATTCTAGAGCGTCGGAGGGCCACTATCCAGTGCATCCCCGGCTTCTGGGCCAAAGTCCTATCCTTGCCCACACCCCTTGGGTAGGGCAGAGGGGAGACAGGGAGTATGGAAAGGGGAATGTGATGAGTGCTGAGCAGTGAGCCTCTATCCCCAGCAGCACACAGCATGAGGTGAGGGCAGCTGGAAGATTTGGGGCCAGTCTGCTGGTGGCCGGCAGAAATCAGGTGGTAAAGTACCATTCTCACAATGCACGTTTTAGAAAACACTTGTCCAGAACACTCTAAAGAGTCTCGGAGATTGTTGACTGGCTTTGCTTTGCTTTGTTTTGGCCCAGATCTCAGTGGAAAATCACATGCAGGTGTGGTAAGCACGGACTTGTCTGAGCCAGCACACACAGGACAGGGCAGAGTCCAGAGAGTCTGACAAAGGATTCCTATTAGTGGACTAGGTAGTCAGGAGACCTTGAGGCCAAAGGGACCATTCTCAGGATTCTGAGAGAGGCAAGGTAAATGGCGAGCCAGTTGGAAGGGGGCCATGTGTGTAGTGTGTGTGGCTGGGCCACTGAGTCACCTTTGGGCTCAGTTCGGCTCTGTGGCTCTTAGGTCTCATCTTCCATAGCCTTTGTAAGCTCCTTGACTAAAATGCAGATTCAGAACCACCCCCAGATATCAGCCATCATCAGTGAACAAGATGAAGACCTGCTGAGCTACTTGACTGAGTTGGAGGTCTGACTGTGCAGCTGGAGTTGCAGGCGGGAAGGGGGCTGGAGTGCCTGGTGGGAAGGGTCTGAGCATGGAGACCAGCAGAGGGGAAATGGAATAGTCCTGCGAGTAGGCAGGGTGACCCCAGTTCCGCCTCTTGGCAGTTGAAGGAACTGGGCCCCTCTAAATACACATGCAAATTGATGTTTTTCTTTCGGAGCAACCCCTACTTCTTGAATGAGGTGATTACTAAGAAGTGTCAGCTCAGCATTGCACGTGAGAGATGTTGCCCACCATGAGGGTTTGGGGGGCGCAATCAGACGGTGGGGTTGGTTGTGCATGCAGTGCCAACGGGAAACCATCCCAGCTCTGTTCTCCCAGGGTTTAGGTCGTCCAGGTCCAGTGTAGTGCACTGGTTTTGGGATTATGAGCGTGGGCTCCCCAGCCACAGGCATGATACCACCAGCATTAACTTCCTCAACTGGTTGTCCGAACACAACCTGCCAGGGTCGAGCCGGATTGCTGAGGTGGGTCTGCTCGGGCCATGATCAGGAGTGGTGATGGTGGAGGCCTGGGGACATGGGGAGTGGCCTTGGTCTGTCCTCCCCGACTCTGTTTTCTGTCCCAGATCATCACAGAGGACCTGTGGCACAATCCTCTGCAGTAATACCCGAGGGACACAGGCCCCAGAGAAGGGACCATGCAGGAGTACATGCTTGTGAGCAGTCCTAGAACAGGGCATTGAAACGTGAGTAATGCACTAAGGGATCTCTGTTCAGAAACAAACATGGAAAATGATGTTCCATTAACCTGGAAGGTAGTCCTGGGTCCCGGGGCTTTGTTGTGTTGAGGGAAAGACCCCAAAAGGCCCAGAGGAAGACAAGTGAGGGGCGGAATATGCCTGAGCTTCCAGGGTAGGTGGGCCAGCATCATGGTTCCTCGACGAGTTTGTGCAGTGGTATTTTCAGAGCATTCATTTACGAGCTAGGCCACATGCCATTCTCTCACCTTCTTTTCTTCTGAGTTTTGCTTCTGCCAGCTAACTCCTAGACACCTGGGCTTCACTCGTTCTCAGTGTTTCTAATTCACATTCTGTCCGATATTAAATTGACCCGTCACCATCCCTCACACATGCCCACCAGGCTGCCAATGGCACCAGGCTCTCTGGAGGGCAATATTGAGGACGAGGGATAATGAAAACAGGGTGTCACAAAGGGCAGCTCTATAGACATGGACACAATGGGATGGAGTGTGACCCACACAACGTTGGTTTCATGGCAGTGCCTGTGAGTGTGAGTGTGAGTGTGTGCATATTTGGTGTGTGCTTGTTGTGTGTGTGTGCACGCTACGGCGTAGTCCCGGTTTTGAGGGGAACAGGTCAGAGCATCAAACTGGCGACGGGTGTGTGTGGGGGTAGGTGGGTGGAAGGATCTGGGCGGAGTCTGCACATGGCAGCGATGGTGAAGGATTCTGCGTGGCTCTTGTGCACAGGATAACCGTGGATGAAAGAATGGCCAAAGGAAGATCTAGAGTGCTTAAGCTACATGCCTGGAGTGATCCTGAATGAGAAATAAAAAGTGCACAAGTGCTTCCGTCTCCGTGTTGTTTGTAGCTGTGATGTGATGTCCTGTTGAGTAGATGACATCAAGAAGGACAGTTGAAGCAGCTGCTCCTGCAATCCTGCCAGAGTCACAGAAGGGAAGACATTCATGTGTGGGCCCAAGGGCGCTGGGTCGTTAAGGGTTAGTCGTGTTACACGGTATTGTGTGAGAAGAAGAGGAAAGATCAGGCTGACTGCTGATCAGGGCACATACCTGGGCAGGTGACAGTCACTGAGTACAGTCCCCAGAGGAGCCTGACAGTAGTTCCTGACCCTGTCTCCCATGGCCTTTGTCTTGGCGTGATTTCCAGAGGACCCTTTTGCTCCGACATCTGTAACTGGCATGAGGGAAGACAGGGGAGAATCCTGGTTAGCAGTACTTTTGAATCAGGAAATGTAGGTGTTGTCATGTGAATGTGAAACTGCAAAGTTATAGGCACAGCCAGGCAACCCCTGCGGTGCAGGTTTGCAAAGTAGTACGCTGTGGTGCAGGTGAGCTACAGTCTTACCCTCCAGGGCGGGTGGTAAGGCTGATGTATGTGTGATGCAGGGACACACTACAGCAGCCTGCATGAGTTGCTCATACAAAGACCAGACACCGCCTGATTCAGAGGACTGATGCCTTGTGCACCGTGATGAGAACGGGACCAATCAGGATATTCAAGGATAGGGGAGGCTCTTCCCCAACCACAGAGATGAGCTGGTTAGAGCAAGATTCCAGTACTCTGAGGTTCCACATTCGATCCCATTCAGGGCACATTCAAGATTCTCCCAATGAATGCAAAGAGAAGTGGAACAACTAATCGACGACTGTTTCTCTGTCTCTTTCCATTCCTCTCCTTGAAGTCAATAAAAAGAAAGAGTAAAGGAAATCTAAAACATTTACTATCTTCTCAAGAAAAATCCCCAGGAAATATCTAATCATAAGCAAAATACCTTTCATTAATGCTGGGGAGACGGGCATGTCTTTATCCATATTAGTTTCCACACAGAATTTTCTGGTGTAAAATCAATGAAGCTTTTTGGGTAACATTTCTTGTATATGTGGATTATGCTTTAGCATAATCCTGTGTATTGGTAAGCCTTAACTGTGTTCTGCTTATGGTCGCTGGGTTGCAATTATAGGGATAGCGGACCAGCATTGTCACCTGAACCCTGGACAACAGCATGATCCTGTTTCAATAGAACTCATGCTGAGGGCACAATTCCATTCCCTCTTTCAGGAGTAGCAAATGCCTGTGTTCGTTTCAAGTGCTGACTGAGAGTTATTTCCAGTCACACTCCCTGGGTTACCAAACACTGCTGCTTCAATGTGTCACCTATGGAAGAGTAAACATTGCTCACTGCTGCTATCAAAGGCATCAATACCTAGACTTAGCCAGTGCCCCATCAGAGCTTTACAAGGAACACATGTCTCACCGGGATCCATGAGAAAAGCCCTGCAGGTTGGGTGAAAAGAAAAGGTCCTGATTTTGTTCATTACCTGAATATGTTCCTATTGAAAAGCTGAGGGCCTTTTATTTACAATGCAAATCCTTCTAAAGGAAGAATCTTTTTAATTTAAAGCTTTATCTTTGCATCAGCTCACTGACAACTCAAAGCAGGAAAGGAAGAGAACCAAGGAGAAGGAGAGACAGTGATAAAAAGAAAAATGGGAGACAAAAGAAGGCAGGTGTCATATTGTCATATGAATGTGGAAAGTTTATAGGCAGAACCAAATTTCCTTTTCAGGGCAGACTTGCAAGGAAATATATAGCAAGGCAGAAATGAGGTGTAACAGAATGAGCACTTTTTTTTGAGGTGTTTTCTTTTTCTCATCAAATGGAGGCTACATTCCCCTACAACTTCAAGCATTCCCATTATTTCTAGCATGGATCTCAGATATGCCACACCATTGAATAACCTCTCTTGTCCAGGGCATCTGTCCCTGTATACCTCATCAGGGTCAGTGGAGATAATGGGGAAAGTGATACCAATAATATAACTTGGTAGTGCAAATGCTGAATAGCACGTTGAGCTCAAACAGCAGTAGGCAGTGCACATGAAATCTCAGGTGTGAGGTCAGAGGTTTGAGCTGTCTGACTACCGCAGTGCAGCACAAGGGAAGCAGACATGCAATGGGCAGAGTGAGGAGTGGGACTGTGGAGGGTGACACCCACTGTCCTCTCACTAACTCTAGGCAATACGAGAAGAGCACACAGTGTGAGGCTTGTGGCCGAGAACTCCTACCCAACATTTGCTGGGATGGAAACACGTCTGTATGTGCCCTTTTTTTTCAAGCCCACATTCAGCAGCAAGCACCCAGATCAGGGCACTGGCAGCAGCAGGCAGAGTCTCCACTGGCTCTGCGTCCACATATTTCTATCTCCTGCTTCTTGGCAGCTGCTAGTCTCAGAACTGCATAGCAAACAGATGGGACTGGAAATTGTGAGCCTCTCCAGCCCCTTGGGTCACCTCTGTCCCTTCAGGTGTCACTTCAGGTTACAGAGGCCCTAGGGGCCACAGGATGCAGAAGTGTCCTGGTCAGTCAGAGCCTGGATGGCTGTGGGGAAATTGTATGTGGTATGTTGGAGGTTGTATAGCAAGGAAAGTACTAACTGATGAAATTAGAGGCAGTTATGAGGGCAGAGTTGGTGCTGGAGCTGGAGGACCACATGCCTGTAATGAACATGGGGGTCAAAGCTGGGGTGGTGGAGGGGGACGTAGTGATTATTGAAGAGAGGTTTTGTGGTTAGTGAAGAGGAAGGGAAGGATGAGAAGTAGAAAGTACAGCAGGGGGTGGACAGGCAGGAGTAGTGGGAGTAGGGGGTGGGGTGGAATGGGAGTTGGTGGAGCAGAAGGAGCCCAAAGACAGTCAGGGTAAAGGGGATGGAACAGTTGGAGGAGGGTGTGGAGGAGGAGGTAAATGGGCAAAGGAGAAAGTGGTTGTGGAGGAGGATTGGGAAGGAGCTCCGAGTAGAGAAGGGGAGGTGCATTGTGGGAAAAGGGTGGAGGAGGAGCTAGTGTGCTGGGAGAAGTCTGTGCCAGAGCTAGAGGTGCTGAAGAAGAAATTGGTGCTGAATGTAGAGTTGCTGCTGGAGGTGCAGGACGTTTTCCAGACACTGGAAGTATCTTCAGGGGAAGAGGTGGTGGAGGAAGGGCAAGACTTTTGGCTAGAACTGGAGCTGGAAAGGCCGGGAGAGGTAGTGGCTGAAGAGCTGTTGGGGAAGAAGGAGCTTGTGATCCTTCAGGGAGAAGGAGAGAGGAGCAGTTGGTGGTGTAGGGAATGGAGGGGAAAATGGGAACAGAATAGGAGATTTTATGGGAGCTGGATGTTGGGAGGGAGGAAAAGAAGGAGACTGATGAGCAGTTGGTAGAAGAAGGGCGTAAGGTCCAGCAGGCCCCCAATATGGAGTTGCAGTTGGAAGAGAAAGAGGGACTAGACAGAGAATTGGAGGCTGGGGCGCAGTTTGTCCTGGAGGGGGCAGTACTCATGCAGGTGGTAGAGGTTGTGATAGGGATGAAGTGTTGGTGGCAAGTGAGGACATATTGTGGGACCTGGAGGATGGGAGGGAGGAGGAGTCATTAACTGAGGAGGAGTTGGTGGCAGAGGAGAAGCTTGAGATGCTGCAAGAGGCAGGCAGGGAGCAGCAATGTTATAGAACGGGGGGGGGAATAGATGGCTGAAGAGGAGATTTTGCAAGAACTGGAGATAGGGAGGGAGAAAGAAGTGGAAGCTGAACAGTACTTGTTGGAGAAGGAACAATGTGAGGTCCTGCAGGCCTCAGAAAGGAAGGAGCAGTGGTAACAGGAGGTAGAGGAGGAAATCCTAGAAGGTGAAGTGGTGGTAGAGAAGCATGTTGTCCTGGAGCGGGAAGACATTACACAGGTGGTGATGATGGTGGAACTGGAGGCAGAGGCAGAGGCTGATGTAAAGCAGCCAGACGAGAAGCCAGTGGCTCAGGAGCAGGCAGAGCCCAGGACTAGTGGGAATTCTACCTGGTCCTCACTGGAGGCACTCAAGACTCTTCAGTTAGAGATGAAGTCCGCGAACAAGCAAGTCAGCAGGGCTTTCTCTCGGCTGAAGCGGAAAACATGGCAGAGGCAAAGCCCCAGCGGGAACTCCAAAGCAGCACGATCCAGTCCATTTATGGATTCTGTGTCAAAACTGTATCCTCTATGCTATAAGGGAGAGACCATAGTGTGCCACGGCCAGTTCAGGAGGAAAAGATCAGTCTGGCTAAAAAAGTAAAAGAAAACAAGAAGAAACAGACTTATTGTGGAAACACTCCAGTTAGATACCACCGTCTGGTTCACACATTGGGGACACACTTGGTCCACAGGACACACTAAATCCCAGCACCAGGTGTCCATAAGCAGACTCACACGTACTACAGCGGTGGTTCACTGCACATGGGTATATGTCACGCAGGCATGTCCTGGACTGAAGCTGCAGGAGAGGCTTTGTGAGGGGCCCGATCTTGCACACCGAGAGAGGCCGGATTGGGTAATGTGCAGGAATATGCAAATTGTGTCCAATCCTCACACACTCAGAGCGGGGGGAGATCAGCATCTGCCAGGAAACAGAGCCTGCCTGTTTTTTATTACATTAAAACTAGGTTAGAGGAAATCACCTTGAATAAATCCATTTCTTCATCTGACTTCAAAATTCATGGAGAAACACTTCAGACAAGCTTGCGACAACAGTAAATCTTTTCCATTTATTAAGAACAACAGAAATAACAGGAATAAAACATTTATATTTTCCCTTTCCCATGAAAATTCAGTAGAGAACTCCACGTTATGTTCAACATCTGTTTCAAAACACTGTTTCAGATGGGCTTTCCCACCACCCCACTGATGAAGCCCCGTTACTTGAACAACTCCATGGTTCACGAGAGGTGGGGTCCACCTCCTTGCATAGATGGTGACAACCCTCAGTCTCGTCGGCCACCAAGCTCATGACCACTTAACAGGTATCCTGTAGGCAGCTCTGCTAGTTTCCACGAAGGCCATCAAGCCATCCTGTGTGCTCCTGCAATAATCAACACAACGACTGATTCCATGGTAAATCTGAAGGGGACCTTGTTCTGGCAAAGTTCTTCATGAGCATCCTGTAAAGTCAGTAACCAAAGGACACAATGTGAACCACATCACAAAGCTAATGCATTTCATGAAATCATTATACCTTTATCACCTTAGAGTACATCTCAAGGAAGAGCACACTAGTTGGAAAAGATACACTTCTTCTGCCCTTGCTGACAAGACGTCAGTTATGCAGAGGCCCTCAAGGCATTTTCTGTGTATTTAAGCTACATTTTCAGTAATATGAAGGGGACTATTTTCTAGCTTGAATAATGGATCCTATAGTAAATGTGCAGGTCCATTATCTGAGAAGGGCAGAGATTCTGACCTTCATATAATCCCTGTGATCTCTACTGCAAACATCCCCTATAATGGACACCATTAAATAGTTTTGTAATATGGAGGAAAAAATCAGACTGCCTGCAGTCTTCAAAGTGATCATCATTTTAAAGGAGATCTAAAGAAAATAATCCATAGCCCTCCAAACTCATCCAAGGCTCACAACACAAGCACCTTCTCCTCTGCTGACAGAATAGAGTGAATAACAATATGGATGATTAGATCCATCTCTGGATTAGGAGGCATGCCTCGACTCTTAGCATAACTCTCATATGTGTCTCTATAGCAGCTTGACTAGGATAGTCTGAACAAAGTCTAGGATGACCTCCGCTGCCGCCACACAGTTCCTCATTAAAAAAAAAAAAATTAAACAGTTCGAGAAATGTGCAAGTTCTACAGTGCAACGAGGTATTCGATAAAACATGAAACATTCTATGACACTGTGCCTTCTATAGGAATGCTCATCCTGAGAAGGGCTATCGCCACAGTAGGCATAACCTCTATGCAGTGCGCCTCGACCCGTGTTGTCTGGGATGTTGAATCATTTCTGCCTGTACAACTTCATAACGCAGAAATAGTTGAGACCGCAGTGTCCTAACACCCGGCACAGGCTAACGCTCTAACAGCCTAACAAACAAACATTTTAAGTGGAAAAATGGATAGAAATTTCCACCATAAACAAATCTGAAAACCCCTTAGCTGGTGTCAGGATGCTCAGTAAAAACAGTCTTTAGAAAATTATAAACTGAAATGGAAGGAGACACCACCCTATTGCCAGGTAGGTTATTTTATTGAAAAAGGAAAGATTGGGGGTGATGATGATGTATGCAAACAAAATTCTCTACATTGCTCTGAGTAAAATCAAACAGCAGCTGCTGTCAAAAATATGGAAGAGTGCTTTAAACAATAAACACAGAAAGGCAATATGACCCAGAAATTCATCTTGGAACGATAAACTGAAATAACTGGAATCAGCTTCTGAACTACTTGTCCTGAGTGCTCAGAGCAGTACCATTCTTGGAGTAACAGAAAGAGAAAAACAGGAACAAATTGTGTTCACTGCACAGTTCATTGCAATACTGACTCTTCCAAAGAGCTGTGATGGCCTGACGCTTGCTGCATGCATCATCTTTGAGACTGTTCTGCTAATGCAGACAGGACAGATTGGACAGGGTTGTGGAGGGGGCTATGACCCCTCCTCCCTTAACTGGACAAAGGGAATCTGACACACTGGATGTTCCAGGTCCTACCCCGTCGGCATCTGAGCGAGTAACTTGGGTGTGAAAGGTCCCCTAGCTTACTTAGGGTTAATCGTACATAAGTGGCTGATAGCTACATTTGATCTTAACAACCACCAGCCCCCAACCTCACATCCTCTACTTAACCCTACCAGTTAAGGAACCAGTTCCGGACCTCCGCCATAGGAGTCAGCCCACAGGAGACCCCCTAATAAACTTTTCGGAACCTGAACTCGGGTGTCTCCCTGCAGCCCACCTTACAGATACAATTAGTTGATACTTCCACAGAAAGTATAGCAGTTGAGACAAAAAACAACTGGGGTTTGAGAAGGGCTGGGGCAGGGAGAAAATCACTGTGACTGCTTCAGGGGCAGAGCATTTTCTTTTGAATTTATAAAAGTGTTTTGCAACTAGAGAGAGGTGGTGGTAACAAATCAGGCTGACTAGCTTCTAAGACTGGTGATTTTTAATTCAAATGTTAATTTTAGGATACAGGGACTTGTCCTCAACGACTAAAACACCAAGTATATGTTACCTGTTCATGAATCATGTTTCCCTTTTCCTCAAATTAGTGCTAATCTTCATCTCTTGCTGCCATATAGTCATTTCTCCAGGAAGAGATGGGCTCTCTGCATGGAGGACAACCATCGTTTTCTCTCAGAGATGAAAGTGATCCTTTAATTTAAATAGATTACGTGAATTCTTCATGCAAAGAGAAATATTTCAAAGAGAGAAAACTGAAACCATGCATATCTCTTTGCTTTCCAAAACAACGTTTAGAAAGCACTCTAATGTTCCAATCACAGACAATTTGAAGTGCCTTCGCAAATGGCATTTTTGAATGCCAAATCACCTGACATCTCCCCCAATTACAAGTACATGCTATTGAAATCATCAGCTATAGCTGAAACCTCCCCAATATTGTAAGTGCACTCAAAACCTCCTCCCTAATAGTAATCCGTGAGTACACACGCTTTTGAAAGTGCTACTCTGAAGGCACTTCCCCCATTCTTCACTGTCTCACTTGCCTAGTTCACACATCAGCCTCTTGAGCAGACCTTCCCACTGACTGCTTAATGCTCTCTCAGGTAAGCTGAGGGATCTGTGCCATATTCAATTCCTATGTAACCCCCTTTCCTGTGTGAACAACACAGCCACTGTAAAAGACTACAATTTTAGGCCAACAGAAAAAGTGTACTTTCAAAAATCTTACCTACTTACTGTGGAATACCTTATCTCTTTTAAGGATTCAGGACATATCATGTTTCATTCATTGTTCTTCTTCATGGACTCAACCAGGGTACAATTTCCACAGTATATTTCCATCAATTTATTCTCCTAATATATGGCACACTCTTCTCATACATTTTTCACTACTCATGTCCAGTGCTTGGCTCTCTCCTGACGCAATCTAAGATAAACAAGCATGGCCTTTATGACGACAGAAATACACTTTGGAAAGGCACACAACTAATAGCATGTAAAGGTCCTCAGGAAGATCACTGTCTCTCTTCAAAAATGTGAAACTTCCTCCCTTTAATTATATTCTCTGTAGGTACAGATTGTTATTCCCAATTCCCTTAGATCAGCCTTCCCCTTAGTTTTGTATGCTCCTTGGCTAATCCACTAACAGAAATGCATAGGCTTCTTCTCTTTCACCATTTTCTCCTTCACTCATGATACTGGGGCACAGGATCAGTGGTACCAATGAATGGAATATTTGCTGCTCGCTGCATCATGAGTCTGTCTTCCCCCCAAATGTCTTCTTAGCCTTATGTAGCATAGTTTTTACCTGTCTTCTCATCTGAGTATTTCTGTGCCTGGGAGATGAAAGAGGTGGTCTGTAATGGGGAGGATCTCCACGTCTTGAACTTGGACCCGTTTTGACTTGGAGGAGATCCTTGTACAATCTTATGTGGAGATTGCCAGTATCTGCACCACCACCTATGAGTTAATGGAATTTTGTTAGGTCAGGAGGATCAGCATATGTTCCATGGTCAAGTCTAGGTTACTGTTTAGTACACTTTATGAACCTCACGCCACCTCCACTGGAGCCCTTCCCTTTACCCCGTGCTCTCAGCACAATGATTGATATCTGTGTCTAAATGACAAATATTTATATTGGGTGAATCCCAATACCTGATATCAGCCGATCCCCCAACGCCCTTCACTGGGAAGTTATCACTCTGTATCATGTATCCATGATGTGAACTCGGTTTGGTAAGCTAGGTCCATTTCTACATCCAACTCACATTCTGTGTAGTTTGAATATAAGAGCCCCCATGTACTTAGAATCCATACTGTTCTCTAGAACTTAAAGGTTTGGAAACAATAAGAAAACAAGTACCATTCTGTTAAGAGTATGAAACATTTCAGTACTCCTCTTATGGATTACCTGAGGCTAGCCTTCCATATACTCCCCAGTACAGCGATACTATGATATCACAGGTATACATGCCTGACTCCTGCAGGTGGGGCCTTTTCAAGCATCCATTTCATTTAAACACGTCATCTCAATCCAATCTGCTCTCTTCATAGCCCAGAGACAAATAACTTATTTGCCAGTTATCAAAAAATAACTATTTTTCTACCTACATTTCCCCCCCAGGAGATGATTACCAGAAGCACAATGTATATCTTGTATGTATTTTTGCATTCTTTTGCCTGTTCTCACCACCAAAAACAATGCCCTGCACATAACATTGGAATAGCCTCATGTGACAGCCTTCTGATAACTGTTGTGTTAGGGTGCCTGTTTCAAGGATTCTTGCTAAGAACGCATGATGGGAGAGAGGATGTAGCCATCGCATCGTAAATAAAAACAAAGCCCTTAATAAAGCACCATTCTGTTTTCAACAGAAGCAAGACACCGTAAAAACTATGGCATGTTTCTCTTATTATTTCTCCATCTCCACTGACCTGAGAATTGAATCTTGAAACCCTGTGAAACCCACGAAGCACTGACCTCTACCAAGGGCTTGAAAAACTAACAGGGACTTGGAATCAAACAAAGACTTACACGAATTCCTTCCCCATGGTGGAGGTTAACTACTAACTGCATCTCCCATATGAAGCACAGGAGACATTTCCTAATTGTGAACAAATAACAGGTCAGTGATCAGCACTTAAGCCCATATACACCTCTCTCTCTCTGTTTGGTTGCTTCAATTTAAGTCAACCGTTAGACTTAGGAAAGCCCTTCAGGGCTTTTTATTCCCCAAGAACCTGTTGTCATGTCCTGGGATAGACTTTACCTCATCCCCCATTTCCAGCAATACTGTGCCTGGGTCAGAACGGGCAGTGCTTTTAGGGGAGGCACTCCACATCTTGAGGATGGACCCCATTGAACTGCACACGGTTCCTTCAAAGAACTTATGTTGAGATTGTGAGTGTATCCACCGTCACCTATATTAAAACAACACCCTTTTAGTTCAGCAGAGTCAACTTCTGTTCAACGGTTAATTTAGAATTATTATTTGTATTACTTTGCTATACAGTGAGAGGTCTTAAGCACTCATAGAAGTCTGAAATGATTAAACTGTTTCCTTTGATAATGTCAGCACTATTCACTGACTTATAAGTGTAAAGGGGTATGAAGACTGTAGGAAAAATTCAAGCCATATTTTTCTTTGGGGAGAAAAAAGAAGACTGGAGATAAATGAAGAGGTGGCCAAGTAATAGAAAAGAAAATCAACAAAAAATAATATTTAATCAGCATAACAATGAAAAGAGAGAACCATTGTTCATATAAGTCTGGTGCCAAGAAAAGAGTTTTAAATATGTACCATGACGGGTAAAAGTAAAGATATAAAACTATTGAAAAGACCAAGCATAAGAAAGAGGCATATCCTAACAAAGGAAGGGAACAACACCCCACCTTACGATCCTTTTCTCAGAGAACCCTGATTGTCTACAGAAGGACTAGAGCCTGCACAAAGTCACAGTCTTTAAGAAATGAACATCCAGGAATAAAATAGAATTTCAAGTTTCCAACTAGAAAGACATTTATATTCAAGATGTCCACTATTGACCCAGGAGGGATTCAGTGATTATGCACCTTTCCTACTGAATATAAACTGTTAAGATTTTCCAAACATCAAATAAGTTGAAAGGATCAGAGCTAGACTTTCACCTTCACATCAGGTCAACCCTGCATCTCCCACTTTAGCTAACATTTGTAAAACATCACACAACTACTAATCAAAAAGAGAAGCTACATCTATGGTTTTTTCGGGGGCAAGTTCACACAGAAAAAAAAACTCCTGTCTGGTATGCAGTACATTTTGAAAAGAAATGAGCCCTATGTCTTCCTGGAGAAAACCAGGAATGTAAAAAACAAACAGAGAGTAAACACATCCCAGGAATACTTTATACGTATCTGTACCATTAATTCCTTTCCCTCAACCACATGGAACAGAAAATTACACACATCCTATGAAGGTGTGGCTGTTAGCCCTTTTCCCAGTGAGGGACAGCTTCAGGCATCTGTCTAAAGCTATGTGCATTCATAAATAGGTATTTAAAAAGATATTTCCCTTCTGTGTTCTCCCAACGACAAAGTCCTATCCATCCAACTCAGGGTAGAAAACCCTCATATCAAAAAATAAGAATACACATTGGACAGCACATGCATATACCAAGAACAAGGTCTTCAAGGACAATGCTAAACTACAGAGACTTAATCTCCAACAGTGGTTCTCACGAGTGGTTTTTCTTGGGCTGTATTGTCCAAAATTCCCCCAGTATTTTACATAGCAAGAAGTTTCTTTTCAGAACATATAAGCGCATGTGTTCTTTTTTTTTAAGCAGGGTTTTTTTATTTATATATTCACTTTTTTTATTAGAGAGAGAGGGAAGAGAGAGAGAGAGATAGAGAGAGAACAGGGGGAGGAGCAGGAAGCATCAACTCCCATATGTGCCTTGACCAGGCAAGCTCAGGTATTTGAACCAGCAACCTGAGCATTCCAGGTCGACGCTTTATCCACTGCACCACCACAGGTCAGGTCTGCACATGTGTTCTAATAGTTCAGGTCGACGCTTTATCCACTGCACCACCACAGGTCAGGTCTGCACATGTGTTCTAATAGTTCAGAATCCATAAATCACCATTTTAAAATCATATGCACTTCTGGGAGCCAAACTGAAAAATCCTAACATGGAATCAATATACATAAGTTTTGTAAAACTGTCCAAATCAAAAGAGGCGACAAGTAAGGATGATAGAAGAGACCAAACTCAGATTTGACTTTGTCATTGTTGCACAAAGTCATTATGACCATTTGCACATGTTATTTCACTAATCTTGATAATTATACTAATTCTATAGCATGTACAATTCATTTTGATTGTCAACATTAATTCCTAACCTAGTAAATCTCACCTTATTTTGCTTATAAAATATAAAAGTAACAATGGAAGGATTTTTACGTTCAAACTTATTGCTTCTCACTGCTATTGTTTCATCACTTAGAGGAAAGATTTTTAGCACAGCAGAGCGGAAGTGTAACGTTGAAGAAGACAAAGATATATATCTCTATCTCTGTATCTATATTGACATCTTTGTATCTCTCTCTATCTCTTTATCCAGCTGTGTACTTCTCTACCCATCTACCTATGTGGAGACAAACTGCGATTCCTTGACCCACTTCTTTGGCCATTCACTGCTTCAATGTCGTATGTGCCCTGAGCAGGAACTGAATGAAGTTCACACCTTGATGCAGCAGGATAATGCTCTAAGCAACTGCTGTAGCTCATCAGGTTGTTGATCCTTACACTTAAGTTGTTAGGAGACGTACTCCACCTGAGGGACACCTACGTGCTCCATCACTGCTTCCTCTTCCACATCTCTTACCTCTCACTTGACCTCTGTTTCTTGAACAACTTGGCGCATTCTACTTAGCACCACTTTCAAAACACGGTCTGTTGATTTCCTACACATGAATGGTTTTTCCGTCCAAAGTCTGTAAAGATCAAACTTAATATCAGTAACACTATGTAAAATGTCACTAAGAAAACTAATTTTACACACCCTAGTTTTATGGCATCTGACAGCAAGGTCAAGAGCACATTTACGGGTCTGAACTCAGGTTTTATCCAAACTGACTGTATCCTGCATCGAGCAAAATTTAGGAGGCATTAACAAGTAATAGCCTTCCAATAAGGCATCTAACACAGACATATGCCTGTACCTGTGAGTGGATGCCCATATATAATACCATTGCTTTCTAGAAGGAATAACCTACCTTTTGGTATTGCTGCAATTAACGGATTTCTTCAAAGCACAAAACATACAAAATGTGTACCATTTAAAAAATAAATTCTTACAACTCCAAGTCATGGTTACTTTATTTGTAGTCACAACACTTTTTGTTTTTGCTCTGTTTAATCAAAAGGAAATAAAAATTCCCACAGGGATTACAGTGCTTTATTTATTTTAGCTCTATGAAAAGGATGAGGGTTTTCTCCATCTTTAAGGAGAATCCTTCCATAATGATCGGTTTGATTTAAACGTGACCCTGAGAAAGGTCTCTGACATATTGTAATTTGAGTATAATGATGATTATGTTTCTTAACCGCCCGTAACTTCACAATGCTTTTCCTGTTAGGGTAGTCAGAACCAGTGGTGTGCACATAGGTCAGGTCACAGTAATTGGTCCACATATAAGTCCATACCCATTCTATAATAATACAGTATGGCTGTCTTCACAATTTCCACCAGGGTTAATGGCACCAAGAGCCCTGACCGGGTAGAAATAGTGCAAGAGCAAGTTGCTAATCTAGGGCCCCTCTGCTCTCTCTGGCTCTATTTTTTCCAACCATATTTATGCACCACCGCATCCTTCCTGACACTCAACATTTCCATGATGTTATCCAAGAATATCATCGTCCGCCTACTCCTCCTACAACCTCTGTGTACATTAGCCCCTGTGTGTTGCCCTATTGGAGCATCATTATATTACTTTATCTTACGTTGTACCTTTGTTATCTTTACCACAGAAAAGAAGACCTAAGGAAATAGAGACCTTGTCCACCTCTGAAACATGCCCCAGAGGCTATGCCACTTCTACGCACAGAACAAGTAATCAATTATACATCTGTTGAAGGGAGTAACATAGCAAGGCTTTCTTCACAAACTACATTTTTCCTTTGCTTAGAAACTCGCATAAAAGCCATGACCATGAGTTAGGCTTCCTAAGCCACATTGCTTTCTATACTCAACACAAAGTACCAAAACAAGCCCAACTTTCAGTTACTACAGAACTGGAAAACAGAAAGGTCATGTGCCAGAATCAATGCATATTGATTGCCTACCACATGCCAGAGACCCATGTGCCCCAAAAGAGAACTGACCTCTGGTGCTGCTGTTAAAAGACATGGGAGGTTATTTGTCAATGAACAACCTAAAATATATTCAGCATCCTGAGTACCTGAATATATTACCTACACTAGAAAATGAAAAGCGCTGCTAGCCAGTGTACCACCCAGCTTATGATGGAGAAATTTTCATTGTTTCCTTTGAGGCTGTCTCTTGAAAGAGTGATTCTGCACAAAACTGAAGAAGACGAAAGCTTCAAATTACAGAATAAAATGAGACTATCTCAGAAAAACAATAAAAAATCCCATATCAGGGTTATCTGTAAAATTAAACATAACCATAAAAAAGTTAATGCTGAGGGTCCCTTATTTAAGAGTCACTGAGCCTGACCAGGTGGTGGCACTGTGAATAGAGCGTCGGACTGGGATGCGGACCAGGTTCAAGACTACCAAGGTCGCCAGCTTGAGTGTGAACTCAAGTGGTTTGCACAAATATCACCAGCTTGGCCCCAGGGTGGCTGGCTCTAGCAAGGGCTTTCTCATTCTGCTATAACCCTATGGTCAATGCACATATAAGAAATCAATCAATGAACAACTAAAGTGCCACAACAAAAAATTAATGATTGATGCTTCTCATCTCTCTACATTCCTGTCTGTCTGTTTGTATCTGTCTTTCTCTCTGACTCTTTCTCTGTCTCTGTAAAAATAAATGGTTAAGAACCACAGAAAAGTTATAGGATGTAGAAGACAATACACATAGTGACAAGATTTTAATATACTCTTCTTTCAAGAAGACTACAGACTGAATCAAAATAAACTCACAAACAGTACACTGAAGTCAGTCATCATGGACACAGTTTTTAATGTTATTTTTATTAATTTTAATGCAGTGACATTGATAAATCAGGGTACATATGTTCTGTGAAAACATCTCCAGATTATTTTGACCTTTGATTATGTTGCATACCCCTCACTCAAAGTCAAATTGTCTTCTATCACCTTCTATCTGGTTTTCTTTGTGACACTACCCTTCCCCTATCTTCTTACTCACCCCTCCCGACTCCTACACCCCACCCCCTGTTACCTTCACATTCTTGTCCATGTCTCTGAGTCACATTTTTATGTCCCATCTATGCATGGATTCATAGAGTTCTTAGTTTTTTTTTAATTTACTTATTTCACTTTGTATAATGTTATCAAGATCCTTCCATGTTATTGTAAATGATCCGATGTCATCATTTCTTATGGCTGAGTAGTATCCCATAGTATATATGTAACAAAGTTTTTTAATCCACTCATCCTCTGACAGACACCTGGGCTGTTTCCAGATCTTCGCTATTGTGAACAATGCTGCTATAAACATGGGGGTGCATTTCTTCTTCTGGAACCGTTCTATAGTGTTCTTGGGATATATTCCTAAAAGTGGGATGGCTGGGTCAAAAGGCAGTTTGATTTTCAATTTTTTGAGGAATCTCCATTCTGTTTTTTACAGAGGCTGCACCAGTCTGCATTCCCACCAGCAGTGCATGAGGGTTCCCTTTTCTCCACACTCTCAACTGCACTTATTCTGTGTTGTTTTGTTGAGGAGCACCATTCTGACAGGTGTGAGGTGATATCTCATTGTGATTTAAATTTGCATTTCTATAATGATTAGTGATGTGCATTTTTTTTCATCTACTTATTAGCCATTTGCATGTCCTCTTTGTAGAAGTGTCTATTTATTTCTTTTTCCCATTTTTTGATTGGATTGTTTGTCTTCCTGGTATTGAGATTTACATGTTGTTTATAAATTTTGGTTATTAACCCCTTATGAGACGTACTGTCAAATAGGTTATCCTATTGTGTAGTTTGTCTTTTTATTCTGTTCTAATTGTCTTTGGCTGTGCAAAACCTTTTTAGTTTGATATAGTCCCATTTGTTTATCCTATCTTTTATTTCCCTTGCCCATGGAGATAAATCAGCAAATATATCACTGTGAGAGATGTCGGAGAGCTTACTGCCTGTTTTCTTCTAAGATAATCATAGTTTCATGCCTTACATTTAAGTCTGTTATTCATTTTGAGTTTATTTTTGTGAATGGTATAAGCTGGTGGTCTAGTTTCATTTTTTTGCAGGTAGCTGCCCAATTTTCCCAACACCATTTGTTGAAGAGGCTGTCTTTACTCCATTATTTGTCCTTACCTCCTTTGTCAAATATCAGTTGTCCATAGAGCTGTAGGTTTATTTCAGGGTTCTCTGTTCTGTTTCATTGATCTATGTGCCTGTTCTTATGCCAGTACCATGTTGTTTTGAGTACAATGACCTTGTAATATAACCTGATATCAGGAAGTGTGATACCTCCCCCTTTATTCTTCTTTTTTAAGATTGCTGAGGCTATTTGTATTTTCTTTTGGTTCATATAAATTTTTGGAATATGTGATCTATATCTTTAAAGTATGTCATTGGTATTTTAATTGGTATTGCATTAAATTTATAAATTGCTTTGGGTAATATAGACATTTTACTTTTTTCTTTTTTTTAATTTTTTATTGTAGAAAGTTAAACCTAAAAGTATTGTAATGCAGATATAAAAATCATACATGCATGCATAGTGATAAAAGAGGTGCCCCAAGAATTTAATAAAAAAAATCAAATGGTCAACATGATATACACCTATCTTTAAAAAGAGAAACATCTGGAGTAAACCTCAAAGTATTAATACCAGTTATTTGTTTTTATACCTTTTTTTAAAAGTATGATTTCTAATGAATCTTAAGAATTTAAAAAAAAATTTTTTTAAGTTAATATATACAAAATTCTATTTTGTACTTTATAAAATCTGTTCCTAAAGCTATCTGTGAATTTAAGTTTGTTTGTTTTTTTGTATTTTCCTGAAGTTGGAAACAGGAAGGCAGTCAGATAGACCCCCACATGTGCCCAAATGGGATCAATCCGGCATGCCCACTGGGGGGAGATGCTCTGCCCATCTGGGGCATCGCTCTGCCGCAATCAGAGCCATTCTAGCACCTGAGGCAGGGGCCACAGAGCCATCCTCAGCACCCGGGCAAACTCTGCTCCAATAGAGCCTTGGCTGCAGGAGGGGAAGAAGGAGACAGAAAGAAAGTAGAGGGGGAGGGGTGGAGAAGAAGATGGGTGCTTCTCCTGTGTGCCTTGGCTGGGAATTGAACCCAGGACTCCTACATGCCAGGTCGATGCTCTACCACTGAGCCAACCAGCCAGGGCCTTATATAGACACTAGAAAGCCCAGCGGTCATACGAAATGACCGCTGTTCTATATATTATAAATTGTAATTAAAATGATTTGTGCAAAGGTGTCTGCTAATTCAAACTGAATTACCCAGGACAGGCAGCGAGGATGCCCCTTTCTTTAGTGCCCCACGGGGTTTCCCCCTTCTACTTGCTTAATTGCTTAAAGTAGAGTACAATGAAGGAAACCACTGGTGGTACATTTCTTAAGAGCCACCGCTAGCTCAATAAATAAAGGTGATTTAAATAATAAAATGTTAATTCACATGTCAAAGATCTCTTTGTACACAACATTTCTTGTGTAGATCTTTCCATCATTTTTAAGCTCGCCTTGCAGAGGGCCATCAATTATTTTGAATTTTCCGTTCATTCTTTCACGAACTCTTGAACAGGCAACATAAAGTTGACCATGTTCAAATGCAGGCTCAGGTAAAAAACTGCCAACACGCTTAAACGTTTGGCCCTGAGACTTATTGATGGTCATAGCAAAGGCAAGTTTTACAGGAAATTGTCTACGTCTCAATTGAAACGGCAACCCTGTTTGAGATGAAGTCAAATCAATTCTTGGAATGACATGTATTTCACCTTTAGAGGAGCCAGGCAAAGACTTAACTATTATGACATTATTTTTCAATAGAAGAACCTCTAGTCTTGTACCATTGCAAAGACCCCTTCTGGTGTTAAGATTTCTTAACAGCATAATAATTGCTCCAATATTTAACCTCAATTTGTGAGGTGGCATGCCAGAAGGCGGGACTATTTGAATGCCATGGCAACTTCACCCCATTGGCTAGTACAGTTTTGCAAGCAACCAATAAGCTATCGGCAACAAACAGACACTTAAGCCACATATAATAAAGATTTTAATGATGTTTATTCTTCCTAACCATGAGTATGGTATAGGCTTCCATTTGTTTATATCTTCCTTGATTTCTTTTATCAATGTTTTATCATTTTTGGAGTACAAGTCTTCAGTCTCCTTGGTTAAGTTTACTCCTAGGTACTTTTATTTTTTTGGTTGTAATAGTGAAGGGGTTTGTTTCCTTAATTTCTCTTTCTGACTGTTCATTGTTGGTGTATAAAAATGCCTCTAATTTCTGAGTATTAATTTTATATCCTGCCACGTTGCTGAATTCATTTATCAGGTCCAGTAGTTTTTTTACTAAGACTTTAGGGTTTTCTATATACAATATCATATCATCTGCAAATAATGATAGCTTTACTTCTACTTTTACAACTTTAATGCCTTCTTCCTTATTTCTTCTTCTTGTCTAATTTCTCTGGCTAGGACTTCCAGGACTATGTTGAATAAGAGTGGTTAAAGGGGGCACCCATGCGCTGTTCCTGATCTTAAGGGGAGAGCTTTTAATTCTTGCCCATTGAGTATGATGTTGGCTGTGGTATTGTCATAGATGGCTCTTATCATGTTGAGGAATGTTCCCTGCATTCCCACTTTGTTGAGAGTTTTGATCATGAATCGATGCTGAATTTTATCAAATGCTTTTTCTGCATTTATTGATATCATCATGTGGTTTTCCTCCTTCCTTTTGTTTATGTGATGAATCACATTGATTGATTTGTGAATATTGTATCAGCCTTGCTTCCCCAGAATAAATCACACTTGATCATGGTGTATAATTATTTTCATATATTGTTGGATCTTGCTTGCTAATATTTGTTGAGGATTTTAGCATCTATATTCATCAGGGATATTGACCTATAATTTTCTTTGTGTTGGCTTTGCCTGGCTTTAGAATCAGAATTATGCTCACCTCATAAAAGGAGCTTGGAAGTCTTCTTGCCTCTTGAATTTTTTGAAAGAGCTTGAGAAGGATAGCAGTTAGTTCTTTGAATATTTGGTAGAATTCACTTGTGAAGGCATGTGTCCCAGGACTTTTCGTCGTTGGGAGTTTTTTGATAACTGTTTTGGTATCATTTGGTGTAATCAGTCTGTTTAGGTTTTCTGATTCTTCCAGATTGATTTTTGAAAGATTGTATGTTTCAAGGAATTTGTCCATTGCATCTAGGTTGTCTAGTTTTTTGGCATACAGTTCTTCATAGTATTTATTTACAATCTTTTGTATTTCTGTAGTGTCAGTTGTTATTTCTCTACTCTCATTTCTAATTTTATTTATTTGAGTCCTCTCTCTTTTTTTCATGGTGAGTCTAGTTAAAGGTTCATTAATCTTATTTACCTTTTCAAAGAACCAGCTCCTAGTTTTATTTATCCTCTGTATTTTTTTAAGCCTCTATGTCATTTACTTCTGCTCTGATCTTTATTGTTTCCTTTCTTCTAGTACATTTTGGCTTTACTTGCTGGGTTTTTTTCTATTTCTTTTATATGCATGGTTAAGTTGTTTATTTGAGCTTTTTCTAGCTTCTTAACGTGTGCCTGTATTGCTATAAACTTCCCTCTCAGCACTGCATTTGCTGTGTCCCATAAATTTTGAGTTGCTGTCTGCTCATTATCATTCGTTTGTAGGATATTTTTTATTTCTTTTTTATCTCATTCTTAATCCATTCATTATTTAACAACCTGCTATTTATTTTCCATGATTTTGAGAATTTTTGAGCTTTTCTGTTGTGGTTGATTTCTAGTTTCATGCCATTGTGATCAGAGAAAATGCTTGATATCATTTCAATTTTCTTAAATTTGTTGAGACACTTCTGTACCCTAACATGTGGTCTATCCTAGAGAATGTACCATGAGCACTTGAACAGAATGTATATGCTGCTGCTTTAGGATGAAAGGTTCTGAAGATATCTATTAAATCGAGTTGATCTAGTGTGTCTTTAAGTCTGGTATTTTTTTGTTAGTTTTCTTTCTTGAGGATCTATCTAGTAATGTTAGTGGGGAATTAAAATCCCCTACTATTATAATGTTGCTGTTGACCTCGCTCTTTATATCCATCAAAGTTTGCTTTATATATTTATGTGCTCCTATATTAGGTACATAGATATTTATAATACTTATATCTTCCTGTTGAATTGCTCCTCTTGGTTGTAGGTTCTTGTTCTGTGTTACTTTGAATATTTCTTTCCATTCCCTTATGGCCTCAAGTACATTTTTGTTCTATTTCTGTTGAGAAGTATGATGTCATCCTTATGGGGGCTCCTTTGTAGTTGATAGCCTTTTTTTCTCTAGCAGCTTTTAACATTTTCTCTTTATTGCTTATCTTTGGTATTTTAATTATGATGTTTCTTGGTGTAGGGTTTTTTTTTTTTTTTTTTTTTTTTGGTTTCTCTTTAGTGGAGTTCTCTGTGCTTCTTGAAATTGTGAGAGTTTCTCCTGCATTAATTTAGAGAAGTTTTCAGCTATGATATGATTGAATAAAGTCTCTATCCCTTGTTCTTTCTCTTCTTCTTCAGGAATCCCTATAATGTGGATGTTATTTCTTTTTATGTTGTCACAGAGCTCTCTAAGAGTTTCCTCAGACTTGTTGAGTCTCTTTTCTTTTCTGCTTTCATGCCTTCATTCCATTTGTCCTCCAACTTGCTGTTTTGATCCTCAGCTCTATCCATCCTGTTTTTAATTCCTTTCATTGTGGTCTTTATTTCTAATATTGTATTTGTCATCTCTGATTCTTTTTTAATATTTCAATATCCGTTTTTATACTTGCTATTTCTTTATTTAGTTGTTCGTGATGACCATCCATTTTTGTTCTAAGATCCTTAAGCATCCTTACAGTCATTATTTTGAACTCCGCATTTGGAAGTTTGATTATTTCCATATCACTCAGTTCATCTCCTGAAGGTTTCTCTTGTGGTTTTATTTGGGATTGCACTTCTTTGTCTTCTCATTATGTCTGTGTGTTTGGCTGTTTTCTTTGTAGACCTGGTTGAGTCTAGGCTTGGTGTTGTCTGCCTCCAGGATTCACTTGTGTTGTTTCTAGGTCTTCTTGGGTTTGCATCATCTATTATTTGTAATCCACTTTCGGATTTGGGCCACTTTGAAGTCTTGAATTGTTTGTTTTCTTAACAGGTAATTGTCTTGCTTGCTCATCTCAACAGGGGGCTTATTTGAAACTGTATCCAGGAATGTGGTGGGTGTGACCTGAGGCTCTGAAGGCTTCATCTGCTAGTTAATCTCTCTGGGCACAGGTTGCTTTCTCAGCTTCAGTAGGAGGAGGTGTATCTCAGATCTCCATGGGGACCTGAGTTACTTCCCTTTATTCCCACTTCTTGTTTTTAGCTGTGTCTTGTTGCATGATTGGAGCTGGAGAGATTCTGTATCTCTGTGACCTGGATGTACTTTTGTGTTTTGCTTTGTGGAAGGATCAGCCCCTCCTCCAGTTATGACTACCTCCAGCACTGAATGAGTCAGATTTTCAGGTCATCACCTGCATTCCTCTCCCCCTCACCATCCGTCTCTCTCTTTCTCCTTTCTTTTTGGAATACAAGTGGGTTCTTTCAACACAACTCGTTCCCTGGTCACCAGGCAAGTGGCTGTGAGGAGTATTTACTGCTCTTTCCCTTGGATTGAGAGCCCCGCCTCACCCCCCCCCCACTGTTTCTGTAAGCAGGGGAGATTCAGGCGCTCCCTACCAGGTTTATTGTGGCTTCTTCTTTGCTATTTGGTTTTTGAGAGCTGTTCTTGTAGTCCAGATTTGGTTTTTTGCACTGATTGTTCATAAATTAATTTATAATCCAGTTTGGTGGTGTGAGCTGGGTGTCAGTGTGTCTGTGTACTCTGCTGCCATCTTCAGGTCCATGGACACACTTTGTACCAGTCACTCTGTTCACAGGATGACAACATTTATAAGGAGGGGAGAGCAAGGATAAGGAGATCTAAGTCAGTTACTTAGGGTAGCTTTGAACATAAAGACAATACTGTATAGCTCATTGCAGTTTGCATCAATGATGACCTATTCATATTCCCAGCCTTTCTAAGAAAGTTAATGACCTTCTGAAATTCATTCCTACCTTTCATAGTTTTTACTCTTTTTGTCATAGCTGTGCAATATTTTATTAAACTTACAATATTTAAAATAGAGAAGTTAGACATGTGGGCTTTTTTAGGATGTTAGGTTAAATATTCTTTTCCTTAAAGTTTGAAGTAAATTTACAAATGATCAAATGATGCTTCATCTGTACAAATTATATCTGACAGTTTCATCAAGGAGATGCATGCTCAGAAAATACATATCTGAAATGACCTGCCTTCTAAATGATGTTACCTGATGTTATATATGAGGAACTAACCATTCTGACACAATATGAAAGCATTATTAATGATTGTCATTTCTTTCTCTCTGAAGGACATTGATGGGAAAGCTATGATAATATGATTGAGGATATGGGGCTCAAGCTGGGACCAGCTTTGAAGTTGTGAGACTGCACTGAAAAGCTTAAAGGGGAAAAATGCATTGACTTGTAAATTGTTTCTGTAGATTTACATTGTACTTCATTTTGGGGAGACCATTACTACTTGTGTAAATCATTTTGCTGCCCTGAGAAATTTTTGTGTTTTGAAAATACCTGTTATTGTAAAGCTTGTCAAGTATTTTTCTAAGCTTGGGTATTTGACTAACCATTTACAGTTTACACATCTGAAAATGCTTATGTCCCAGTTTTTTAAAGATGCACATTCTTATGGATACTGTTTCATGTTTACATTTTATTCTATATCTTAAGTATGCACAGAAGTAAATCTTTCAGAATTTAAAATGGCACCGTGCACTTCTTTAGAGATAAAGATTAACCTAGAAATAGTGAGATGTTCCTACTTTGTAAATGTGCACATCATTTGCCATCACTGGAACCTCTCAGCTCACTCCTTAGAATGTCCCTGCAGAGAATTTCTCTGTCCTGAGCAATGTTTCTAGCTAATTTGCTTTCTGAGCCATTTAGTCTAATAAATATTGGAAAGTACTTTAATTCAGATTTGTCACTTTTGACTTTATTTTGAGAATTAGAACTTTTGAGCAAATCTTGTTCATTGTTATTATTTTGTTATTTATTATCTTGTAGTATCATATAACATTTATTGTAATGTGCATACGCTATGAGAATTGGTGATAATTGTATTAGCTATTTGTTGTGAATGCCAGTAAATGTTCTTCAGGGGTCAGAATGTACATTCTCTGTTTAGAAAACCACGTGATCTTTATATTTATAAACAAATGTGACAGTTTCCTGGGCATATGTGATCTGAAGAGGTGTTTTCACTTTTTTTGTGTTATAAAAAAGCTCTACTTTTCTCTCTCAGTCTCAGATTGTTTGAAAGAACATTCTGTATCTCGTTGAACAGCCCTGAGTTATTTAAGCAAATGCTATTATCTATAGTTCTCAGATTTTAAAATATAATAAAGTTAAAAGACACACGCTAGTAAGTTTGTAGCTTTATATGTCCCAACACTTGAGTTAAAAACCTTAACGTTATTCTACAGGTCAATGGATTCTTGGTAAGAAAGGCTGCCTCAGGTAGGCAGGAACCTACAGGCCTGAACAGGAACCCAGGGACCTGTCAGGAGTTATATCAGGGAGCTCTATCTGTGCTCGAATCCTCAGTTACCTGAAATGTCACTGATGACATGAGTGCGCTAGACAATGCCAGTGCCCCCAGAGGCCGTCCCACCTGAGTCCAGGCACCTGCTGGCAATTCTGGCTGCTGCTTTACCAGCAGGGCTCGGAAGCCATACTGCCCATCTGCCTCCAGCTGTCCCAGCCTGCACGGTGGGAAGGCCTTCGAGGCTCAGGGTTGTGGTTGAGTTGTTTCAGGGTCTGACCCTTGGCCCACCCACCCCAGGCACTGCTGCTTGGTGCTGCTGCTGTTGGAGTGTCTTAGAGGACATGCTCTGTGCCTGGGAATCAGAAAATGTCCTGCTCTTGCATCTGAGCAGCCTGTCCTGTAGGTGACTGAAGGGGACAGGGCTATAACATGTCAAGAGTCATGCTCAGTGACTGTAATGGGGTGTCCATTTGCCATCTGAGACGTGGGTGATTCAGAACCACTTGCTCTTCACTGTCTGTTTTCTGAATTATTAGTTATTTTATTCTCCTCTGAACTTGCCAAAATTTAAAGACAACATTTCCCCTAGTTTTGCCTCAGTCCAACCTCGATCGCTGTCTCCAGCAGATCTGCAACTGGAGCACTGAAGTCCCATGGGCACATCAGGCGTTTGCTTTTGTTGGTTGTGATATCTGATGGTTGGAGTGTCTTCTTAGAGAATGTGTTTCAGAGAAGAATTTTCCAAATGTTTAAAATCAACCCCCTCTGTGAGCATGAAAGTACTGTGCACTTCTGTAGTATTATTAGAAATAAAAAATAAATCATCACTACCAGAAACAATGGAATAGGGGGAAAGTGCTGCTTTCTCAAGCTGCAGAAGAGAGTGTACTCCCAGGTAACCGAAGAAATGTGCCTTTTATTGACATTTCAGGGGTGGTTTTACAGTTTGTGGCTGGGACTTCCTTCTGTCTGTAGGTCCTCTGGGGCTGACCAGGGAACGAGGGGGATCTGGGGGTGAGAAGAAGGCCATCCATGGCCCTCTGTCAGATGCTCCCTCCTGATGGCCCCATTTTGTACAGCTGCTTGATGGAGTTGAGCTTTGAACTCACCTCTTGCCAGTGCATGCTGACTCACTCGAGCTTGCCCACCCCGCTACAGAAGAGCTGTGCTGCTCCCCTCAAGCTGCCTAGGAATCACGGAGGGGACTCAACAACACTCACAGAAAGGAGAGTCCTTGGGGCTTGTGGTGATGCATGCTTGTCAGTGTTCTGTGCTTTGTCTTCAGCTGGAGAACGAGAGTACTTAGTTAAGCTGATTCTTTTGGGGCAATAACCGCTCACAGGCAGGGGGGGCAAGGCAGGCTGATGGCCTTGGCAGACCCCACTCCACCGTTGACCTCCCCACTCCACATGCCTGGGCTGCTCAAGTCCCCTTATGTCTGGGGAGGGGGCTCCTAGTCCATGAGGCACAGCAGTCAATCCAATGGGAGCAGGCTGCACATGCTGCATGTTAGATTTCTGTGAGATGAAAGAAGTTAAACTCGGACACTTAGTGCATGGACTGACTAAAGTGTTTCAAAGTTCTGGGTGGTGGTGGACACGTGAACACGCCAGCCCTTCTAAGTTCTCCCCTGTGCTTAGAGGCACAAAGCTTGGAAGCAATGTTTTCCACACTCCCTTCCACATGGACTGGACTCAATTCTACCCAAAGAGGGAAGGAGGACGGGAAGAAGCAGCAATTTTTTTTTTACCACGGGCTTCTCAGGACAGACCTCTGGGCATCAGAGGCAGATGTGGGTTTGCCTGGCTGGCTGTCTTCTTGAGAGTCACCCACTTGAGTCATGCAGAGAGCTAAATCGAGAGAGGGGGCTGTCCTTTGACCTTTGCAACCTGGATCTCTGAAAAATTTTTCTCCTGCCTTGTTTCCCTGCCTTCCAGCAGCTGGGTAAGCTTCTAGTTCTGTATTAAACCACATTTCTTCTGAAGACTAGAATGACATTGTGTCCCTCCTCAAACCCTGCCTGGAGTCCTCCCTCACAATGTTGTCCTGCCCACTGTTCTGAGAGAAGAGTGGAAGTTCCACAGGGACTTAATTTTTCTCATTTCAATAAAATATTATATTGAACCAAATGCAAAAATTGGTGTGCTGTGCCATTGTTATATAAACCAAATGGGAAAGAAGAATTCCTCTCATTTTACCAATTTCATAGATGTTATGATGTGAAAACTGGGTGGTTTAAGATGCATAAAAGGTTAACTCTGAAAAGCTAATCTCTGGTCGTTTATATATAAAGGTGAACACAAAGGAACTGAGAACTAAAGGCTAACAAGAAAAGCCCAAGTGAATAGCAAGAGAGAGGCCAAGCTGGTCTGAGCTTTGTAAGAACCATGGTACAATGAAAACAAAAGAAATCTAATCAGTCTTCCCCCAAACTCAAAATTAGCAACATTTTGAAATTTGAGTCTATGTCCTACCATAAACAAACAGCCTTGCCACGAATGTACATTATACCTTTTGGTGTTAGCTAATGCTATCTAGGATGAAGGCATCACAATTATCAAGGCATTAACTATTTTCCTGTGTGCAGCTATGGAAAGAGAGCAAGCTAGAGAGATTATATTGATAGATGAATAGTCTTAAACACATGTCATCCAAGTACCACACTTGGACCTTGTTTAGACCCTAACTAGAAGAAGGCAACAATAAGAAGGCATTTGTGAGAGATACAGGAAAAATCTGAAAAATCACCCAGTGATTACTAGGTAATATTACAGAGTTACTCCTTTATGACAGTGGTGTTCATGGTATTACAACTTTGATTTGAAGTGGGGCCTTATATCTTAGAAATGCATACTGAACTATTACAGATGAGATGATATTTGGGACTATTTAGAGAGAACCCATCAGGGAATGGGGTGTAGATGGATTGAAATGAGCTCTGTATTTTTATTTGTAATCACCAGATGATGAATACATCTGAGATTTTTGTACAGATCTCTGCATTCTTTTATATGTTTGAAAATTTTCATAATAAAATGTATGTGTAAGAAAGGTAGTATTCAGAATTTGAAGACAAATCTTTCTATTTTTTTTTTAGAGATGTCTAAAATAAAGCAACTTTTTTTCAAACTTATGCAGCTACCCTTAGGAAGCATTGAGCCTTTGGTCCTGATGCAGCACTGTAATGTTCCCATTGCACCTCAAGAGGCTGAAGTAGAGCTGCTTTAATAGGAATTTCAGCCTTTAGCCCCCTGCTGTGCTGAGCATCCGCAGTCTCAGAAATCCTTGGAATTGATTCATGTTCGCATCAATGAATAGATCTCAACGTTTTCAGTATTTGAAAAATATACCTATATATTTGTAGGTAGAAACACTGTAATATGCACTTGAGTGGTAAGCCAGCCAGGAAGAGAAAGCAGGATATATATGTTTGCACACGGTGAAGACAGCTGTACCATCTGACAGCTTTTACAGCAAATGCTTTCAGTGTAAGTTACTGATAATATCAGAAAGTATCAGAGTGGATAAGCTTCAGGCGAGCCGGGCACAGGAAGAGGCTGCACTGCAATGTTTCTCATGCACCACGTGAGGGCGCCAAAGGGCAGCTGTGATCAACAATTTATTCTTGGGTAGTAGCAGGACTGCATTGTTCTCACCGCACCATAGAAGAGCGGTCAAAGAGCAGCTTTAACACTGTGCTTTGAGGAAGAAGGGCAGGTACAGCTGGAGTGGTGGGCAGAACCACAAAGGGTGGGAGAGGCATTGAAGACACCAGTCCTTCCCTATGGTTGCCAAGAAGAGGGGATGGCCATGGAGATGGAATCTCGGCTGTACACAATCTGAATTATGGCACATAACGGGGTGTAGGGGGGAGGTACGGGCATGTGAGGAACTGAAGCTGTCTTGGGAAGAGTCTTGAGCATCATGTCCTATTCAGAACATAGTGGACGGAAGTCAGTGGCCTGCCTCTGTCTCTCCAACAGTGTCTCCTGTCTCCTCCGATTCCTTGTTGAACCCACTATACTCTGTCCTAAAACACAATTCCCTCTTTCCCATGACTCATATGCCCCTAGTGTTCCACTGTTCTCCATGATCGCCCATGACGACCTATCTTCACTCTTCAATACACTTCTCACATTTCCACATTACATTCTATACCACAATTTCCCATAGGAGCTGTAATAATCTTCCCCTACAATGCTTTGTTTTTTCCACAATTCTCTTTCCTATAACCTATGTGTCATTAAGGGGTTTGAACCCACACCTTAGTGTTTTCACATGACCCTCCAACTGAGCAAACCTACCAGGGCTGTTTCTGGCCTTTTTTCTACTCATCAGTCTCAATGGCCCATGGTTAATGTTTCAGGCTGTGTACACTGATGTGAAGCCACACACTGCATGGGACATAGCCATTCATCATGTGTTCTTGAGCACCTTTCATGTGCGAGATGTCCCATGAGAAACTGCACACACTGAGACTCTCTATTCCACAGGGAGAAAGAGAAAAACCACAAGTGATTATGTTCTACCAAACGTACTGAGGAGCCTTATGAAGAAAAACTGTGAAGGCCCTGGCCGGTTGGCTCAGCGGTGGAGAGTCAGCCTGGCGTGCGGGGGACCCGGGTTCGATTCCCGGTACGGCACATAGGAGAGGCGCCCATTTGCTTCTCCACCCCCCCTCCTTCCTCTCTGTCTCTCTCTTCCCCTCCCGCCCCTCCCGCAGCCAAGGCTCCATTGGAGCGAAGATGGCCCGGGCGCTGGGGATGGCTCCTTGGCCTCTGCCCCAGGCGCTAGAGTGGCTCTGGTCGCGGCAGAGCGACGTACCGGAGGGGCAGAGCATCGCCCCCTGGTGGGCAGAGCGTCGCCCCTGGTGGGCGTGCCGGGTGGATCCCGGTCGGGCGCATGCGGGAGTCTGTCTGTCTCTCCCCGTTTCCAGCTTCAGAAAAAAATACAAAAAAAAAAAAAAAAAAAAGAAAAGAAAAACTGTGAAGAAGGTACAGGAGGTTTCAGGTACGGTGTCCTGGATGACTCTCTGAGAATGGGCGTGGCCTGACTGGAACAGATAGTAACAAGTGGGCATGGCCTTGGTAGGGTGGGTGTGGCCAGAATAAAATTAAGGGCGATGTTTTGTCTGTTTGGGGATGCCCAGAGTAGAAATCAGGCACAGGCGTCTAGCAGGATGAACATGGTCAGTGTAGAGCTCATGTGAAGAGCCTTGGCTGACCCGGTCTAGTGCAGTGCAGCCTGCCTGGCAGCGGAGGTTCAGGCTCAGTGGCTGGAAGAGATAATAATGTTGGAGGGGCATTGAGGATTGCAGCCGTTCCTTATAGTTGCCAAGAGAAGGGATGGCCATGGATTTGGTTGGTTGGCTATAAAAGATCTGGCTTAAAACACATAAGGGGTGTAGGTGGGAGCATGGGCATGTGTAGAAACCCAAGCTGTCATTGGAAAATCCCCAAGCGTCATATAATATTCAGAACATAGTGGACGGAACTGAGCAGCGTGCCTCTGTCTCTCCCACAGTGTATCCCTTTTTTCCCAATTCCATGTTTACTTCACCATTCTCTGTTGTGACTCAGAGTTCCTTCTTTCCCATGAGAGATATGCTTGTAATGGCCAGAGTTCTTCATTCATGTCCATGACCACCTGTCTCCACCACACTTCTCTTATTCCCACAATACTCTATATATCCACAACTTCCTGGAGCAGCTGTTATCTTTATCTTTCCCACAATGCTTTGTTTTCCCCACAATTACCTTTTCCTATACCTTCTGTGCCCCGGCCTGGAACTGAACCCACCACCTTGGTGTTTCCTACTGATGCTCTAACAGAGCTAATCAGTCAGGGCCATTTCTGCCTTTATTCCTACTCCTCAGTCTCTGTGGCCCTCAGTTATGGGTCAGGCTGTGTCCATTGATGTGAAGCCACACACCGGGTTGTACTTACCCACTCTGCACCTGTTCTTCAGTTGCTTCTGTGTGACTGGTGTCCTGTGAGGCACTACACACAGTGAGACTCTCCATTCTGCTGAGAGACTGAGAAAAACCACAAGTGATTACATTCTATTCCATGTACTATGAAGCCTATGAAGGAAAACAGTCAGTAGGGTGCAGGGCATTTTAGGTAGGTGTCCCGGATGCCTCTTGGGGATGAGATAACACTAGAATTCAGACTTGGAGGAGGTGTAGCACCAAACCCTGAGACGAATCAGGACGAAAAGAGAGGTACAATGGCGATTGGCGTGGTGAACTTGAGGTGTAAAAGAGCAAGAGGCCGGGCTAGCTGGGGGACATGGGCGGAGGCTGCAGTTATCAGCCAGGCCCCTTTGTGGAGGTTGTAGGTGTGCTGGCTATTTGCACAGAGGGTAGTCACTTGCCCCACAAACGTATTTAAAGAGCATCGTGCTTTCTGACTTCCAACTCTGCATTCTTCACACGCAGCCTAGAACCCGTCAGCCACCAGGGTGTTTGCAAATGAAGGAAAGATTCAGACACCTTTACCAAAGGACTCGCACCGGGTCTTGGAAAGTGTGTTCTTGGAATGATTATGCAGCCCTTTAGGATGGGTCTGAGCAGGAAAACGTTTGCATTTCTTCTACTGATAACCGACTCCCTCCACCCTCTGGGAACCAGTGGCATCATCTGTGAAAATACAACTTGGAGGTGTCTTTTTTGAAAAGGGGGTGGTTTTCTTGTCTTTGGGGACCTTCTAGAGTTGAAGGCAGGTGGTCATTAAACCAGAAAAATTCATGGTGATATTGTTCCTAAATGCAACCTTTCTGGATCATTCTAGACACCTGCCAGGAATTGACACCATAAGAACCCTCTCTCTCTTCCTCTCCCGGTTCTGTTGCTGGCACAATCTAAATCCATATTGAAACTGGGGTATGAAGCTTGAATGAGATTGAATCTATTTCAAAAATACATGGAGAGCTGTGAGAGGGGTGTGGCATGGCCCTGAACCCATATGCTCTGACTATATTTCTCATGCTTTAGAATCGCATTCTTGCCTCCCCATCTCCATGATGTCAGGAGAGAGCATCCCACAGCCACACTGTCATCATCATAGTACAGCATCTCCCTGAGAGTCCTTTTGGTGCTAGGAGAAATGGCACATGAGCATGCTCTTGGGAATGCAAGTAAGTATTCTTTCTAGATCAGGGATTTTCCAACAGTATGCCACAGCAATCTTTAAAGTATGCAATACCACAGTATATAGTCAGGGGCGCTGAACTCTGTATCCTTACATCGTCCAATAAAAAACGAAGACAACAGCCAACACAACAATTGCCATCTGGTGAGAATAAATCAAAATTATACCTACTTTTTTGGGGGGTCAGATCAGTGTCCTGCAGAATATTAATAGATTGTGTGCCATCAGTGTCAAAAGGTTCAAAACCGCTGTTCTAGACCAAATGGTCAGCAACTTCTGTTGATGCTGCAACGTAATGCCTGGTCCAAATCCTTCGTAAAGTTAATAATGTTGTTGTTACCGATATCCCAGTCTTGCTTGGATTCTGTCTGAACAACACTTTCTGCACATTTTTGCTCTCGGGTAAACTTATTGATGCCAGAAGGCAGCCAAGTGGAGAAGCGGCAGGCGGGCAGGACACAGGGAGCAGCTGTGGTGCAATGTTGCTCATTCACCACGAGATGGCGCAGCTAGCAGCTACCATTAGTAAGAATTGAGACTTTGGGCTGCTAGAGCGCTGCAATGTCCCTATTACACCACAAGATGGTGCCAAAGAGCAGTTTTGATAGTAATTCAGCGTTTAGCCGCCATCCTGTGTTGAGTAAGTACAGTCTCAGGAATTCATGGAATTGATTTAAGCTCACATCACTGCCTTGCTTTCCACCTTCCCATCATTTGGGAAAATACTGTAATATGCACTGGACTTGCAGGCTAGCCAGGTGTCTGTAGCCAATCACGATACTATTAACTGTGGACACTGCAGACTGCTCTGCCATGTGACAGCTTTTACAGCAAATGCTCCCCAGTTAAGATACTAATGATGCCAGAAGGCTGCATAACGGAGAATCAGCAGGCTAGCAGGGCAGGTGTAGCTGCTGTTTTGCAATGTTGTTCAATCACCACCAGGTAGCAATAAAAGCAGCTCCCATTAGGAAGAAATCAGCCTTTGGTCCTGATGCGGCACTGCAATGTTCTTACTATATCACAAGAGGGCGTAGAAGAGCAGCTTTGACCCTATTAAAATATCAGCTTTTAGCCACCAGGCTATAGTGAAAAGAGTGTGTGAAAGAGGAGCTTTGTTAGGAATTTAGCCTCTAGTCCCCACGCTGTGTTGAGCAGTCACAGTCTCAGGAAAGTTTCAATTGATTCATGCTCACATCACTGCCTAGGTCTCCACCTTCCCATCAGATGGCAAGATAAAAATTATACGTGTGTTTATTTGTAGGCAGAAATACTGTAATAATTCCTGCTGATGCAGGTCATCCCAGTGTCTGTGGAAAAGCAGGATAGTATTTTATTTTAAATGATTTTAAAATATTCATTTTAGAATGACAGGAAGGGAGAGAGAAAGTGATACGGGAAGACCAATCTGTTCCTGTACGTGCCCTGAGCAGGGATAGAACCAGCAACCTCTGTGCCTTGGAGTGGAGCTCTATCCAATTGAGCCACCCAGCCAGGCCAGCAAGATGTAATTTCTGAGGACACTGCAGACAGCTGTACCATGTGACAGTTTTTACAGCAAATGCTCTTTTGTAAAGTTTACAATGATTTCAGAAGGCATTAGTATGGAGCAGCAGCAGGTGAGCAGAGCACATGGAGTGGCAGTGCTGCAGTGTTCCTGTTGCACCACAATAGAGTGCCAAAGAGTGCCAATATTCCTATTGCAGCAGACGAGGGCACAGAAGGGCAGCTTTAACTGAAAATCAGGCTTTGTCCCCACGCTGTTTTGAGCTGTGACAGTCTCAGGAATCCCTGCAACTGATTTATGTTAACATCACAGTCTAGGTCTCCACCTTACTTGAACTTGGTAAAATAAAAATTATGTGTGCATGTGTGAGTGTGTGTAAGCACACAAGTGTGTAGGCAGAAATACTGCAGTAATGTACACTGGAGTTGCAGGCTAGCCAGTTGCCTATATCAAAGCAGAATACTATCTTGTGAGGACACTGCAGACAGTTGTGAGGTGTGACAGCTTTTACAGGAAATGCTCCCCATTAAAGTGACTGATGATGCCAGAAGGCAGCAAAGTAAAAGAAGCAGCAGGTGAGCAGAGCACATGGAGCGGCTACACTTTATTCAGCTTTGTGCACCGCCAGACTGTGCCAAATGGCCATTTTGATCAGGAATTCAGCCTTTCGTCTCCACGTGGAGTTGCAAAGTTTCTTTTCCTAATGGAGCTCTGGCTGCAGGAAGGAAAAGAGAGAGACAGAGAGGAAGGAGAAGGGGAGGGATGGAGAAGCAAATGGGCACTTCTCTTGTGTGCCCTGGCCTGGAATCGAACCCGGGACTCCTGCACGCCAGGCTGACACATTACCACCGAGCCAACCGGCCAGGGGCTGCCTTCAATGTTTGTATTGTACCCCCAGATTGCACGGAAGGACAGCTAAAATAATTCTGCCTTTAATCTCCATGCGGCCTTGAAATGTTCCCATTGAACCACAAGAGGACGACAAAGGACAGCTTTAATGACAATTTTGCCTTTGGTGTCCAGGTGGCGTTGCAATGTTCAAATAGAACCACCAGATGGCGCAAAATTGCAGCTTTAATAAAATTCTGCCTTTGGTCTTCAAGCAGCATTGCATTGTCCCTATTGCATCACAAGAGGGCGCCAAAGGACAGCTTTTATGAGAAACGCAGTCCCAGCTTGTATTAAGCAGTGGCAGTCTCAGAGGTCTCCTTTCCATAGTTGGAAATTGTGTGTATGTGTGTGTGTGTGTGTGTGTGTGTGTGTGTGTGTGTGTGTGTGTGTGTGTGTGTGTACACACACACATTTGCACGCAGAAATTCCATAATATGCATTGAAATTACGGGCCAGCCAGCTGTCTGCAGAAAAGTGGGTTGCTATTTTCTGCAGACACTGTGAACAGCTCAGCTACCCCCCTAAGGTTGGGACTTACTTACACTTTAGCCAAGCTCTGCAAGAGTCTTTTTTCTTAGCACTTCAGGATTGCATGGCTGCATACAGATCCAGGGCTCTGTAATTGTGGTGCCCAGGCCTGCACATTCCTAAGCAGGGAGCTGGTCCCAAAGTGATAGGAGTGTATGAAGTGTCTGTTTTGCTGGTGGCATCTGTGTTGTGACTGTCTGTGTGGACAGTCTGTATGAACCCACCACTGAAAGCCCCTTCTTTGTGAGGCTTTCCCTGCTGGAAGAGGCCTAGCCCCCACCCCCATTGTGAAGGCACAGACACTAAATGCTCACCTTCTCAGCCTCCTTTGCAGCCTGAGGTTGGCAGAGGAACACTCAGAGCCAATCAGGACTGTCCCAAACCTTTAGGTTAGAAGCTGGTGCCCAAGGGAATGGGCTGCAGAGACAGCACCTGTGGAGAGAGCTTGGCCACAGACACTCCTGATGGAAGGCAGATGGGTGTGCTAAAGGGTCCAGCCCAGTGTCTAGTATCAAGGTGTGAGCAGTACCCAGTGCTGTCTGTGCCCTGTGTAATCGTCAGGGCACCGACCCTGTAACCTGACTGTGGCTGTTGGTATGTGCGTGGCCTCCCCACCCAGTTCTTTGGAAATTCCACATAGCTGCCTGGTCCCCATGTTCATGCTGACACCAGCTAGAGTCAGGGGTGAAAGCTTGTAAGTAAGAACACTCACCCATCTTATTTATCAGCTAAAGGATCTCCTGCTACATCAGGTGTCAGCTCCCAGCTGGCTCAGTGGTTGTGACTGGGGTGAGAGGGTGTGACTACCTCATCACGGCTACTTACTGGGCCCCGAGCTATGTCCTGTGCCCTGGGGACACAGACAGCATGACGGGTGAGGTGTGTCAATTCCATCTGGGTAGCAAGAAGGACAGGGACTGAGCAGACAGATGCACAGACCAGCACGCCTGGTTTTAAGCAATTTCCCCGTAAGGCTGTCTCTGCAGGGGGCGTTCTGTCACTGTTCAGATGGCAGAAACTGGAACAGGCTGAGATGCCAAGGGCAGGGAAACTGATGACGATGGTGGCACATGGGAGTCCCAATGGAGGGCAGTTCTCAGTGCTCTGGGCACCGGGACCCACACAGGAGTCTGTTCTGGCTGTGTGGACAGAGGTCTAGCCAGGTGCAGTTTGGACAGAAGGATGCTCCTATCAGCTCACGTCCCTTCCTGTCAACTGACCAGTTGGCTCGCACCACAAAAGGCTTTTGAATAAGTCTGCTCATGTCCCCTCCTCCACAGATAGCCTCCTGGTCAATTCTGTGCAGCTACGGTAGGGCTATTTCCTCCCACAGTACCTCAGGTGCGAGGACAATGGCTCCTGCTCAGAGCTGCCGGGTCCCAGAGCGAGATCAGGATTCAGAGCACAACCCTGGCCGGCCCCTGTGTATGGCCCCCAGTCCTCCTGCAGGTTCAACCCCGACCTCTCACCTTGCTTACCTTGCACGTGGATAGTACACTTCCAAGAAGGAGCCACACTGGGAAAAATTCCATTTGGCCCCATTCTGGGTCTTCTGTAGAGGCACCCACCTGTTCCCCAAGCCCTCCTGCCCCCACCCACCTCATGCAGCTCACTGACAACCAGGGTCCCTTCACCAGTAACCAACAGCCAGCCCTGCAGATGTGAACTTCCCATGGACACAGGAACATCCTACATGTCCATTAGAAACAGCATCCAGATGTAGGCAATGATGTAGGCAATGAACAACAGAGGTCTGGACAGGGCATGATCACTCACAATCCACTGATAAATAGAGCCAAGCTCCGCAGACGATGGAAAACTTGTTAGAATCATTCTGTGCTGTGCTAACATTAGAGTGAGGGAGACATGGGATCATCTATGTGTCCTGGGCCATATCCTGCAGAGCAAACAACCCCACATAAAGCTGTCCACTGTAACCAATGTTGTCACTGAAGCCACGGGAACCACCACCACACATGCCTCTATCCGGGAGAGGCTGTGTGCTGCTCCTGCCCAGGGTCTTCCAACAACTCCCCCAGGACATTACTGTGGCTTTTGTAGCAGGGCCATGTCACTCAGAACTTCACCCCCAGCCCACCTGGGGGGACGGGCTTGGTCAATGGGGCAGGGGTTAAAGAAAGAGAAAAGGTAAGCAGGTGGCATGCAACTCTGGAACCACAGGGACAGGGACTGTCCAGCCCTGTCTGCTCCTGTGCAGAATCAAGCTGGGTCTCCTGGGAAATGACACCGTGACCCGCTTTGTGACTCACTCGTGAAGCAAAGCACAACCCATCTCCCCAGTACAGCTGCCCCCTCTGAGTCATGGGAACATGGGGGCCCTTTAACAAAATGAAGTAATGATTCAGGTGGCATCAATGAGAAGTCAGTCGGGGGGCAGAGCGGGTGGCAGGGAATGCTTGCTGAGTGGGGGTCTGCATGGTGGTGCCGCCATCAGCGGGCACGGTCCCCTGTGGCCTGGGACTTCAGGTCTGCATCTTACTCTCAGTTCATCCTGAAAACACTCCATAACAGCGGCCTGTGGGTAAGAGAAAACTCACTCCTGTTGACCCTTTCCCACAGCTGGCCCAAAACAATGCCACAAAGAGAAACACAGGAAAACAGCTCCCTTAGTAAACAAGTTTTTATAACACCCGGGGCCACTGCTCCCACAACCGTGCCTGTGAGTTCCAGCACCCTGTTTGGACAGCAGTCCCGGGAAGACACACACAACTCTCCTTTCCCTTGAGAAGATGCCCTTGTCTCACGCCTCGGGGTCTCACCAGGCCCCATGGTGCCTGAGGGGCACAAAGAAACCACTCCTGCCACATTCTCTAGTATCAAAATCGAGCAATTTACTCAAAACATGGAATATGATCTGTTGATTCTCTTTCAGAACATGAGCTATGACACACACATGGCGGTTCTTTCATTCGAAGAGCATGGGAGTCAGCAGGGTGGGACCACGTGGATGCAGTGGGCCAGGTCCAGCTGGGAGGTGCTAACAAGAGCCCCTGGCATGGACGTCTGACACAGACAACAAAAACTACGGAAGCCAGAATTCAAATTCCTGGGGACTGGCGGAAGGAACATTTCGGCATCTGACAAGGAACACATATTTTTTTAAAAAATGTAAAAAAGTTTTAAAAAGAGAAAAGTAACCAGAAGAAAGCAGAACCTTACATTTGACAAAGTGCACTCTAGTGGGCTCCATGACCGACACTTCAGAGAACAGAGGAAAGTCAAGTCCTAGGGGTCGTGTGAGGTCAGTGCCCCATTCCTGGCATCCGGTGCCCTGGGTCACTTCTAACCACACCGAAGACCCCGGGGAGGCTGCACTCACAATCACGGTTGCATTTGGTCACTAACACGTAAGCATTGCTCACAAGGTTTGAGAGGTTCAGACAGGGTGGATTTCAGTACCTTGTGCCACGTGGGCCACAGTGGTGGCCTCCTGCCTTTCCAGGGACATGATCTTGGCATGAGTGATGGAGGCTGTCATGTCCCCAGGGTGGACACTGATCTGAGCAGTGTAAATGCATGCTCACACTGGTCCCCCTTGCGGCCACAGCAAACTCATCCCCAACAACACGCTGGTCAGGGAAGCCAGAAATATGGATGGTCTGCCTTCATCGGTGGTCGCCACCATGCAGAGGATCAGGTCCGTGGGTCCAAGGCCTCCCAGCCCTCCACTCTGACCTCCCAACTGCTGAGAGGTTCAGCTGTATCAAGAGGCCACACATCCAGGAGACCCTGATAACCAATCTTTACATGATGATCGCCCAGAGAAGCTGTAACCCTAAGTCCCAGTCGCCCCTGACCTGTCCTGACCGCGGGTCGGCCCTCATGACGTGTTCATCCCTATGTGGGTGAAGACAGGAGGGTGTGCATCTGTACCTTCACAAAGACATCACGAACCTAACAGTTTCTAGAGGCAGAAGATTATCACCATACCCAGGGTACCAGATGCCTTCAGAGATGTGATTGCTGACCACATAGAACTTTGCCCTTAATGAGCCAGTGCCTGCTAATGAAAGCCAAATACAATACCCAACACGCAACACAGCAGCTCATGCCCTTCTCTAGCTGAGACGTGAGGAGTGCACATAGACCAGGGGTGGCTGGACAAGAATGGGGGGCACTGCTGTCCCAGGACAGTTCTGTCAGGTGCACCTGCCTCCTCTGATGGAGAGATTTTCAGCTGCATGCATGGACACCACCCTCTGAACAGCATCCCATCTCATAGCCTGAACGCAGGTGGCTGGACCCTGCCTCTGCCAGCACCCTGGCCACAGGCCATCCCTCACTGAGCCCACAGGAGAATGATGGTCCTTCTCCCAATAACTCAAAACAGACAGTGTCAGGTTACGACAGTACAAACCGATCCAATGAAAGGAAACTCCTGTAGGACCACAAAGCCATGTTTAATTAAAAAAAAAACAGTAAAAAGATTCATTGTTAAAAAAAAATCTCCTATGATCTCCACAGAGAAAGAAGTGATGCAGATGGTGGAAGTGATCAGTGACAGTCTACCTGTAACTCACCTTCAGGACAGAAGGACAACCTTCCTTCCTTGTTCATTTCTGTCCCTGTCTGACCAGGGGAGACCCTGGAGCCACAGGTCAGCTGCACAAGGACTTTCCAGCAGCCCCGGGGGTGGGAGGTGTGACTACCAGGTGACACAGGGCCGCGCTATTTTAATGGATTGAATCCTGATTGGCTCGAGATCAGAGCGAACAAACACTTCCTCGTTTCTATCCTGTGACCACAAAGGTAGATGCCACACTGGCCTCCAGTGAAAAAAGTGGGAATTTCTCCCTCCAGTCTAAAAGCATTCTGCTGACTTCAGTAGGGTCTGTGCTCCACCGCCTGACTTTCTCCCCACCTGTCCTGCAGCCAGGGACACAGGGATCGCTCCCTTGGACCCTTCCTACAATATATATTTTTTAATTATGAAAACCACACAAAGCTCTCTTTGTCTGATGGCCATTTTGGGTTTTTTAAAACTGTTTTAACATAAAAATAAATTTATATTTTCCAAAATACTCTGCTTTCTTTCCCTTATAAGTCATTTTTTTTCTTCCTGTAAAAAGTTTCCAATGCCTTGTCATCTTTCCCTCCTGTCCAGCCACTAGAGCCCATCTGGGTGGGACCCAGAACACACATTGTCTGGCTGGGGGCTTTGTGCTTTCCAGGTTGCAAGTCCCACTTGGGAAACATACTTCTCACCTACAGTCGCTGTGTGTGTCTATTTCAAACATTTCTTATTTCTTTATATTTCTAAAGTGAGAGAAGAGGAGGCAGAGAGACAGACTCCTGCATGTGACCAGCCAGGATACACTGGGAAATCCCACTAGGGGGCAATGCTCTGTCCATCTGGGGCATTGCTTTATTGCAACTGCAGCCATTCTAGTGCCCAATGTGGAGGCTATGGAGTTTTCCTCAGAGATTGTGCCAACTTTGCTCTAATAGAGCCTTGCCTGCAGGAGGGGAAGAGATAGAGAGAAAGGAGAAGGGGTAAGATAGAGAAGCAAATGGGTGCTCTCCTCTGTGCCCTGCCTGAGAATGAAACCTGGGACTTCAACATGCTGGGCTCTAGCACAGAGCCAACCGGCCAGGGCCAATGGTTCACACTTCTTGATGAGGACTATGAAAGAGGACAGTCTCCTGGGGCCAGGGATGAGTGGATTTCAAAGTTCATGTCAACGCATCATGCCCATGCAGTTCTCGAGTGGACAGGGTCAAGTCTAGAGGGTGCCGCAATCCCATCTGCACTAGGTTTATATCTGTGAGAATTCTCGTGTATCTTCCACGATGCTGCGTGTTTACTTCCACAGATCTAGAATACACACAACCATTGTGGGGTGGGGAGGAGAGAGAGGAAGAACCTCTTATCTTCCAAGACAATTCAAAGGCACCTATTAAGGTGAGGTTGGCTAATGACATGGCCCACCAATTGTGTTTTATAAATAAAGTTTTATTGGTCCATAATTAGGAACAATCAGCCCAGCTCAAACAACAGCGTCCAGTTGCTGAGCATCTGACCAACACACATCAAGTAAACAGCATGGAGGGGAAGAGCCAGGTCAAGGGCAGAGCCAGGAACTAGCACATTGGTAGTGTCTCAGCAGGTGTCACTGTCCAGGACTCCAGTGGAATCGCAGGTGACAACTGAAGTCTCAGCACCTGGGTTTTGAAAACCTTTGGGACTACAGCAACACCCAGCCAGATCTCTCACAGCCCCCTGCCTTACACTCAAGAAAATCTCAAAGACCAGACATCTCATGGGACCCAAGGGACCTGTGGAAGGTAGGTGCATGCCTTTATCAGCAGGGATCTAGGTTGGGGCCAGAAACTTGGGCCTCAGACAGGAGCAAGTTTCTCAGCCTCAACCCTCAGGTCTCACTGCCCGGCTTTCCTCTGTTCTGCCCCAAGCCCTCCACCCCCAGAAAATCCCGGGCGCTGCTTACAGAGCTGTTGGATGCACTGCCGCCCACTTTGTCCGCTCGGGCGTTCCAGCAAGACTCAAAGATGCCGCCAGTGCCTCATAGCTGTGGAGGAGACTTCCACTCTGTAATGAAAGGGACATCACACAAGACGTGACTGGGGCTCAGAACCCCACAGGAGTGCATGTGCACTCCTCCACCCCCCAGTGTGCTAGCACGGAAAGTCTCAAACACCCAGGAGCTAAAGCATGTTCGGCACACACTCTGGTGGCTGTAGAGACGTGTCTGTCAGACTTCCCACTACGCAAGTGTAGCTGATGTCTGACTGACTGCTCACGGAACCCGCCTCCCCCCTTCGGCTGAGGACACACCTTCCACAGCCGTTCTCAGACCATGTCTGATGGGGGTGAGGGCACTATGGTGGCGGGGGACTGGGATGGAGCCAGTCAACAATATTTTATGTGCTTATGTATATAAAGAAGGCATCCACCTCACGGGGGATTCTAGTGAGCTTTAAAATGTCTCAAAGATGTTTGTGATTTACAAGAAAGGAGTGAAGTCATTTGATGACTTTTTGATGACAGGGGTACCTAATGTCACCCATCTAAGTTGTCATTTTACAAATCACACATCACTGTTTCTAGGGAGCAACTCAACACAGAGACTCTTGAATGTTATTCCTGAGATGTGTGACTTAGTGGGTGGCCTTGTCTGGGCTGCAAGAGTCCATGCAGGAACGACGATGACTTTTCCCTCTCCAAGAGGACGATATTTCTGTGAAGCCGACCCTGAGAAGCCTGAGGTCTCAGTGGACCTTGGCTGTTAACCTGGCTCATGCAACCCCAAGCCCTGCCACAAGGGGCATGGGCTCAACACAAATGCAGGCCAATGTCATCCCAGCCACAGGGAATGCGGAAGGTGGACTGGATTGAACAGACAGAGCAGAGGCCTTGACTCCATCCCAAGACCCACAAAACAGGCCGCTGGCCACCTGCAACGGCTCCAACCACTTCTCTCTTCCATCAGCTAGAGAACCGAGACCTGACTGTCCAGTAAAGGACTCTCTACTCTCCTGCTTCCCACAGAATCCACTCTTAAGAGTAGGAATTCTCTAGTCTGATCAGTGGTGGTGCAGCAGATAGAGTGTCACCCTGGGCCATTGAGGTCCCCAGTTCAAAACCCCAGGGTTGCTCCCGCCCCCATCTACTCACATATGAGAAGCAATCAATGCACAACTAGAGTGAAGCAACTGTGAGTTGATGCTTCTCATACTCTCTCTCTCTTTCCCCCTGAAAAAGATGAAAAATAATTCTGTCATTTTCTGGCATGGTCAGAGATACCCAAAGTGGCTGACGTTCAAAAAACAAAAGTGGGGCGATTATCTGGATGTTCCAGACTTGCTAGCACTTGTCCAAGGAACTGCTGTCCAGGTACTTCCTGCCGGGGCTGAAAGCTAAGCTATAAACCAGCGCCTGGTGCTTGGTGAGCGAGCATGTGGTGCACTCGCCCAGCTCCAAGTCTCACAGCCGGACCGTGGAATTGAATGAACGGCTAGAAAGGACTTGAGGAGACATCACCAGGGAACTGCCATGCTTTCTTCCAGTTCCCCAAGATGGTTAGCACGCAGGTCGGGGCAAAAGGATGTCTACTGTGGTGACCCTGTGAAACAGGTTACTTGCAAAAATAGACCTAGGTCAGGTTCATCTGTTCTTGCATTTCCTGTAGATCTGGATGGTAAATTCTTCTGTAGAATATTTAGTACATTCCCTAAAGTAGTCCCACAATTCAAAACACAACACTGATTGTTATCAACTACAAAATTAAGAGGAATGGCAAATGAAGGAAATAAAACTTTTAACACAATGGCTTAAACAAAATACAGTCATGTAAATTTGAAAGTGATTTCTCAAATTTTGAAAGAAAGAACAATACACACTACAAAGATATTGAGCATTCTTTCTAAAAAAACTTTTAATTAAATTAATTTATTATGTTAACATGGATTCAAGCTTCCTACTGAATACCATACCCTCTCCCACCCCCATGTTTCTATCTATACCCCCTTGGCCCCCTTCCCCCAACTCCTGCCCCTCTTCCCTCTGGGACCTGCTGTCCTGCTATATGTATCTATGTGTTACGTATGTGTAATTTCACTAATCCCTTCACCTTCTCTGATCCCATCCCCTAATCCCCCTTTCCTCTGACAGCTGTCCCTTTGGTCCTGTTAAACCCAACACTGCCTCTATTTTGTTCTTCAGTTCATTTTGTTCCTTAGATTCCACATATAAGTGAGATCATAACATTTGGTTTCTCTGCCTGGCTTATTTCACTTAGCATAAGTGTCTCCAGGTCCACCCATGCCATCGCAAAAGGTAAGATTTTCTTCTTTTGCATAGCTATGTACTATTCCATTGTGTATATACACCACAGCTCTTTACTCCACTCATCAACTGACGGACACTTGGGCTGTTTCAAGATCTTGACCACTGTAAACACTGCTGTAATAAACATGGGGATGCATAACTTCTGTAAAATGAGTGATTTGGTGTTCTTAGGGAATATTCCTGAAAGTGGGGCAGCTAGGTGAGAAGGCAGTTCAATTTTTAATTTTTTTTTTCATTTTTCTGAAGCTGGAAACAGGGAGAGACAGTCAGACAGACTCCCGCATGTGCCCGACCAGGATCCACCCGGCACGCCCACCATGGGGCGATGCTCTGCCCACCAGGGGGCGATGCTCTGCCCATCCTGGGCGTCGCCATGTTGCGACCAGAGCCACTCTAGCGCCTGAGGCAGAGGCCACAGAGCCATCCCCAGCGCCCGGGCCATCTTTGCTCCAATGGAGCCTTGGCTGCAGGAGGGGAAGAGAGAGACAGAGAGGAAAGCGTGGTGGAGGGGTGGAGAAGCAAATGGGCGCTTCTCCTGTGTGCCCTGGCCAGGAATCAAACCCGGGTCCTCAGCACGCTAGGCCAACGCTCTACCCCTGAGCCAACCGACCAGGGCCATTTTTAAATTTTTTGAGGTAATGCCATACTATTTTCCACAGGGGCTGCACAAGTCTGCATTCCCACCAGCAGTATAGGAGGGTTCCCCTTTCTCCACACCCTCGCCAGCACTTATTCTATGTTATTTGTTGATGAGCGCCATTCTGACAGGTGTGAGATGATATCTCATTGTGGTTTTAAGTTGCATTTCCCTGATGATTAGTGATGTTTTACATTTTTCATATGCCTATTGGTCATCTGTATGTCCTCTTTGGGGAAGTGTCTGTTCAGTTTTTTTGCCCATTTTTAATTGGACTGTTTACCTTCCTTATGTTGAGTTTTAGAAGTTCTTTATAAATTTTTGTTATTATCTGCTTATCAGATGTATTGCCAAATATATTCTCCCATTGTGTCAGTTTTCTTTTTATTTGGTTAATGGTGTCTTTGGCAGTGCAAAAGCTTTTCAGGTTGATATACTGCCATTTGTTCATCCTGTGCTTTATCTCACTTGCCTGTGGAGATAAATTAGCAAAAATATTGCTACAAGACGTTTTGGAGAGGTTACTGCCTTTGTTTTCTTCTGAGATGTTTATGGTTTTGCAACTTGCATTTAAGTGTTTTATCCACTTTGAGTTTATTTTTTGAATGGTGTTAGGTAGCGGTCCAGTTTTATTTTTATACATGTACCTGTTCAGTTTTTCCAACACCATTTATTAAAGAGATTTCTTTACTCCACTTTATCCTCTTGACTCTTTTGCAAATATCAATTGACCATAAAGGTGTGGGTTTATTTCTGGGCTCTCTGTTCTGTTCCATTGATCTGTATGTCTGTTCTTATGCCAGTACCTAGCTCTTTTAAGTACACGTGTCTTGTAGTATAACTTGATATATATAGGTGTGATACCTTCCATTTTATTCTTTAATTTCGAGATTGCTAAGGCTATTAGTGTTCTTTTTGGGTTCCATATAAATTTTTGGAATATTTGTTCTATATTTTTGAAGTAAGCCACTGGTATTTTAATAGAAATTGCATTGAATTTATAGATTGCTTTAGGTAATATAGACATTTGAATGATGTGTATTCTTCCTAGCTAGGCACATGGTATATGCTTCCACTTGTTTGTATCTTTCTTGATTTCTTTTATCTATGTTTTGTAATTTTCCAAGTACAGGTCTTTTAACTCCTTGGTTACTTTTTGTCCTAGGTATTGTATTTTTGTTGTTGTTGTTGTTGCAATATTGAAGAAGATTGTTTCCTTAATTTCTTTTTCAGACAGTTAATTGTTGGTGTATAAAAATGGCACTAATTTCTAAACATTAATTTTATATCCTGCTACCTTGCAAAATTTACTTATCAGGTCTAGTAGGTTTTTTTTACTGAAATTTTAGGGTTTTCTATGTACAGTATTATGTCATCAGCAAATAATGATAATTTTATTTCTTCTTTTCTAATCTGGATTCCTTTTATTTCTTCTTTTTTTTCTCATTGCTGTGGCTAGGACTTCCAGAACTATGTTCAATTAGAGTGGTGATCTTAATGGATTGCTTTTAATTTTTACCCTTTGTTTAATGTTGGCCGTCGGTTTGCCATGGATGGCCTTTATCATGTTGAGGAATGTTCCTTTGCTGTGAGTGTTGATCATAAATGGGTGCTAGAATGTATCAAATGCCTTTTCTTCATCTATTGATATTATCATGTGATATTTATCCATCCTTTTGCTTATGTAATGAATCACATTGATAGATTTGTGAATATTATACCAGACTTGCCTCCCCAGAATAAATCCCACTTGATCATGATGTTTGATTTTTTTTATGTATTGCTGGATCTAGTTTTCTAATATTTTGTTGAGAATTTTAGCATCTAAGTTCATCAGAAATATTGGCCTGTAGATTTTTTTTTCTCTATAGTGTCATGACCTGGTTTTGGAATGAGAATTATGCTTGCCTCATTAAAAGAGCTTGGAAATCTTTCCTCCTCTTGACTATTTTGAAATAGGTTGAGAAAATATAGGTGTTAGTTCTTCTTTAAATATTTGGTAAAAATTGCTTGTGAAGCCAGCTGGTAAAAGGAATTTTTTTTTGCTGAAACTTTTTTGATAACTGTTTCAATTTTATTTGTTGTAATTGGTCTGTTTAGATTTTTTGATTTTTCCAGTTTGAATTTTTGAAGTTTTTATGTTTCTAGGAATTTATTGATTTTGCCTACGTTGTCCAATATTTTGGCATACACATCTTTATAGTAGCTTTTTACAATCCTTTGTATTTCTACGGCATCAGTTGTTACTTCTTCACTTTCATTTCTAATTTTATTTATTTGAGTTCTTCTTTTTTCTTGATGAGTCTGGTTAAAGGTTTGTCAATCTTGGTTACCTTTTAAAGGAACCTGCTCTTGGTTTCATTGATCTTCTGTATTGTTTTCATGTCTCTATGTCATTTACTTTCCCTCTGACCTTTATTATTTCCTTCTGTTTACTTTGTCTGAGCTTTATTTGTTGTTCTTTTTCTAGTTCTTTTAGATGCAGGGCTAAGTTGCTTATTCTTGCCTCTTACGTATGCCTGTAATGCTATGAACTTTGCTCTCAGAACTGCTTTTGCTGTGTCCCATAAATTTTGCATTATTTTATATTCATTTATATTGATTTCAAGAAAATTTTTATTTCTTTATTGATCTTGTTGTTAATCCATTTGTTATTTAATAGCATGCTATTTCACCTCCAAGTGTTTGAATGTTTCTCAGTCTTTGTATTCGAGTTGATTTTTAGTTTCATGTCATTTGATCAGAGAAGATGCTTGATATAAATTCAATCTTCTTAACTTAATTGAGTCATTTTTTGTCTCCTAACATATGGTATCCTAGAGAATGCACCATTAGCACTTTAAAAGAATGTATATTCTGCTGCATTGGGGTGAAAGGTTCTGAAGATATCTATTAAATCCAGTAGATCTAGTGTGCCACTATTTTGTTGTTAATTTTCTCTCTAGAGTATCTATTCAGTGATATCAGGGGGTATTAAAATCTCCTACTATTATAGTTATTGCTGTTGATCTCATACTTTATGGCCATCAAAATCTGCTTTATATATTTAGGTGCTCCTATATTAGGTGCATAAATATTTACAATGGTTATATCCTCCTTTTCGATTGCTTTATCATATTTCTTTATCATTATGTAGTGGCCTTCTTTATCCCTTACTATAACCTTTGTTTTAAAGTCTATTTTGTCAGATATAATTATTGCTACCCCAGCTTCTCTTTCATTTCCATTTTCGTGAAATACTTTTTCCATTCCTTCACTTTCAGTCTACGTGTATCTATTTTCTGAGGCAGGTTTCCTGCAGACAGCATATGTATGGGTCCTGTTTTCTTATTCACACAGCTACCCTATGTCTTTTGATTGCAGCATTTAATCCATTTACATTTAACATTATTATTGATATGTAGTTGTTTATTGACATTTTATTCTTTAAAACTACAATCCACTTTTTCTCAATTTCTTTTTTCTTTTGCTCTTTTGACAATGGCCCTTAACATATCTTGCAGTACGGGTTTGGCTGTAATAAATTCCTTAAATCATCTTTTTGTCTGAGAAATTTTTTATTTCCAGACAAAGTTTGGAAATAAAGTTTAAGCAGTAGCCTTTCTGGGTAAAGAAGCCTTGCTTTGTATCACTTTGAATATTTCTTGCCAATCCCATCTGGACCCAAATGTTTCTGTTGAGAAGTCGAATAAGATCCTTATGGGAGTTTCTCTATAGGTAATTAACTGCTTTTCTCTTACAGCTCTTAGTATTCTTTCTTTGTTTCTTAACTTTGGCAGGTTAATTATAATGTGTCTTGCTGTAGGCCTCCTTGGGCTCCTATTTAATGGGACTTTTTGTGTCTCTTGAAGTTGTGTGGCTTTTTTCTTCATCAATTTAGCTAAGGTTTCAGCTCTGATTTCTTCAAACAAGTTCTCTATCTCTTGTTCATTCTCTTCTTGTTCATGAACCTCTATGATGTGGATGTTGTTTCACTTCATGTGGTCACAGAGCTCTCTTATCATTTCCTCAGACTTTTTGAGCCTCTTTTCTTTCTGCTGCTCTGTTTCCATGCTTTCATTTATCTTGTCCTTTAAATCAGTGGTCCACAATGCCACGTCTGCGGACTGGTACCGGTCTGTGGACCATTTGGTACCAGTCCGCAGAGAAAGAATAAATAACTTACATTATTTACATTTTATTTACATTTAAGTCTGAAAAATGTTTTATTTTTTAAAAATGACCAGATTTTCTCTGTTACATTCGTCTAAGATTCACTCTTGACACTTGTCTCAGTCACATGATACATTTATCCGTCCCACCCTAAAGGCCGGTCCATGAAAATATTTCCTGACATTAAACTGGTCTGTGGCCCAAAAAAGGTAGGGACCACTGCTCTAAATAACTGATTCAATCCTCTGCTTCATCTAGCTGTTAATTCCTTTTAGTGTGTTAGATTCAGGAAAGTGTGCTGGGATTGCCAGAGTGTAGGAGCAGAGGCAGGGAGGTAATGATAGGGACCCTGTGAGGCTGAGAACAAAGGAAGAGAAACGTTTGCATTACATTGGTCAGAGACCCTTATCAGAAGTTGTTTGAAATTCACCAGTGAGCCAGACTCAGCCCCTGTTGCTATGCTATGTGAGACCCCCTTAGCGAATAGTTAACTGCCACATCTGCTTCTGTAGAATGCTTGCTTACTTAGGATATATAAGAACTTAGCTGTAAGCTCCAGGCACGATTCCCATTTGTAGCTCCTTGTGAGTACGGTGTCTCCGGACATCAGGGAACTCACCCCTGCGCAGGTTAAACTGGCTAAAAAAGTTACATCTATACTCCTGAAAGTCTCCAACATTTGTTCTCATACCCAGTGAATGCTATATCCTGGGGGCTCATTAGGGATCTCTCTTGGTGGAGTTTTTGGGTCAGAGACTGAAGGGACAGCTCGAGCTGAGCATGTATTTATTGAGGATCCTCATTTGGTGTGGTTTTTAGACTCCGGAGTGCATAAACCTGAGGTAGTAGGTGGGACACTGCTGGTAACCTACCCAGGGCTTTCAGAAGTGGGATGCTGCTTTCTGAAAGGAATTGTTAACTCTAGGAGTTAACTCTAGGAGTGACCGTTCACATTAGAAATTTTTGCGCTGTGCTGCGCTGTGCTTTGTTTGAGCTCGAATGACTGAATTGAGTGTGAGACAATCTGCTACTCTAATCATACTGCTTGTTGGTGGTAGTGTTTTGTCACTTGTTCTGTTAATTCTTGAATGTTTAGAGGCAGACAGAGCAGGATACAAAAGAATGAGACAACAGGAGTCCTTGTCTGGTTCCCCGCTTGAGTGCCTGTTGAACAACTTTTCTGACTTCCAGAAGAGGGCCCAGGGGTACGGAGGGCCAAGTCCAGATCAAGAGACCCTCCGGACCTTGAGCCAATTAGAATGACCCACCTTCAACACCAGGTGGCCCACTGAGGGCACTTTTGATCTCCCTATTGTGTTTGCTGTCCGGGCCATTATCTACCAGGTGCCCCCCATCCAGACCAATTTTTGTATATAGATGTGTGGATTGATATCAACACTGAAAAGCTGGGTTATATCAGGAAGTACATAAAGAATAGCAAGAGAGAGAGAAGGACAGAGTGCCTTATGGCAGATAACCAGAAGGCAGGGCAAGGTAACAAGAAAGAAAAGGTAGAAGCTTGCCCCCCGGCATGGTCTAGCGTGCCATCATCTAGAATTTATCCTGTTTTTCCCGAGCCACTGTAGGGCCATCTAGACCCAGTGAATTTCCTTCCACCCTATCGGCAGCAGGAGGAACCTGATTCTTCACGGCAAGATGTGAGCGAGCTTTCAAGCCCACCTCACATCCAAGGAGGGGTGATTTACAGGGTGTGAGGAGCCGCCATCTTGCCTCCTTCGGTGGGAGGAGCCACTGTCTTGCCTCCTTCGGCAGGAGGCACCCAGGGGAATGTGGCCATTTTGCCATTCTGAGAGACGCCACCGGCACTGGATGCAGGCCCCCGTGTGCCACCCCCGTTTTATCTATGTGCCTTTTTCCTCCAGTGATTTATATAATTGGAAACATCAAAATGCTCCCTTTTCTGAGAAACCGCAGGGATTGATTTCCCTGCTCGAGACCATTTTTAGAACCCACCAGCCCCTCATACACTGTTGGTGGGAATGTAAAGTAGTACAAGCATTATGAAGAAAGTATGGTGGTTCCTCAAAAAACTGAAAATAGAACTACCTTATGACTGAGCAATCCCTCTACTGGGTATATACCCCAAAAACTCAGAAACTTTGATACGTAAAGACACATGCAGCCCCATGTTCATTGCAGCATTGTTCACAGTGGCCAAGACATGGAAACAACCAAAAAGCCCGTCAATAGATGACTGGATAAAGAAGATGTGGCATATATACACTATGGAATACTACTCAGGATAAGAAATGATGACATCGGATCATTTACAGCAAAATGGTGGGATCTTGATAACATTATACAAAGTGAAATAAGTAAATCAGAAAAAAACCAGGAACTGCATTATTCCATACATAGGTGGGACATAAAAGTGAAACTAAGAGACATTGATAAGAGTGTTGTGGTTACGGAGGGAGGGAGGAAAGGGAGAGGGAAAGGGGGAGGGGGAGGGGCACAAAGAAAACTAGATAGAAAGTGACAGGGGACAATCTGACTTTGGGTGATGGGTATGCAACATAATTGACCGACAATATAACCTGGACTTGTTATATTTGAATATATGTATCCTGATTTATTGAGGTTGCCCCATTAAAAAAAATAAAATTATTAAAAAGAACCCACCAGCCAGTATGGGATGATTGTCAGCAGGTCTTGCAAACTCTTTTTACTACAGAAGAGAGGAACAGGATAATGAGAGAAGCAGC